>NC_056441.1:76091540-76359040 GCF_018296145.1 Oncorhynchus tshawytscha
GAACTCTTTCCACAGGGTTCTACATGGAACCAAAAAGGGTTATTCTATGTCGACAGCCGAATAACTATTTTGGAACCCTTTTTTCTTAGAGAGTAGAGTGAATCTGAGAGACAGAGACAGAAACCCAGGGTACGTGCTGGGTAGGACACGCCAGGAATGTGTCAGTCACAGGAGTGTGTTTCAGAGGATCAAAGGATGCGCCCACAACCAATCACAACACACTTAATCAGTGCCGTTAGATCCTTGTTTGGTTCACTGATATTCAAGGGGTACCAAATTATGAGGATGCATATCCAGAGGATATTTGATTAGGGACTTGTCATCATTGGTTAATGTGTGGTGAATTTGATTTGCATGGAAATTGCTGCGTTTGATTTTCTGGATCCTGTTATAATTATCAGGAATGAAATGATTAAAATGTTTCTCAACGTAAAGTTTCAAGGGAAACTGTCTTTTTTCTTCTGCAGGTGTCTGGTTACTCTCTGGCGGTCAGGGCTCTGGACAGTGGTGTTCCGCCCATGTCGTCAACGGTGATGGTCAACATCGACATCTCAGACATCAACGACAGCCCGCCTACTTTCACCCCGGCCAATCTCACCACTGTCATACAGGTGCTGTTACTCACATGATTGACAGCTCTGATGGCCAATGAACTTCATACACACTTAAATCCACATCCACATCGACATAGATATTCACACACATATCCCTTCTTACAGGAGAAGCGCACACACACACTCCGTCTTGCATCTAATCTCATTTCCCTTCTTCTATTGTCCAATCACAGGAGAATAAGCCCATCGGCACTAGCATTCTCCATCTGTCCGTCATAGACCAGGACTCCTCCCATAATGGCCCACCCTTTGAGTTCCGCATCTTATCAGGGAATGAAGGTGGAGAGTTTACACTGGAGTGGGATGGAACTCTGCTAGCCAATCAGGTGTTTAGGAGGGACTTGGCCACAGAGTATGTCATCCAGGTCCAGGTAAGAAGACAATTTTACATCATCTCTACTGTTAGTGTTAGCACCATGTCTTATAACCACCTGGTCAACACTGTTACTGTTAACACCATGTCTTATAACCACCTGGTCAACCCTGTTACTGTTAACACCATGTCTTATATCCAGCTGGTCAACCCTGTTAGTGTTAATACCATGTCTTATAACCAGCTGGTCAACCCTGTTACTGTTAGCACCATGTCTTACAACCACCTGGTCAACCCTGTTACAGTTAACACCATGTCTTACAACCAGCTGGTCAACCCTGTTAGTGTTAACACCAGGTCTACAACCAGCGTGTCAACCCTGTTAGTGTTAACACCAAGTCTTACAACCAGCTGGTCAACCCTGTTACTGTTAACACCATGTTTTTACAACCCGTGTGTCAACCCTGTTAGTGTTAACACCATGTCTTACAACCAGCTGGTCAACCCTGTTACTGTTAACACCATGTTTTACAACCCACGTGTCAACCCTGTTAGTGTTAGCACCATGTCTTATAATCAGCTGGTCAACCCTGTTACTGTTTACACCATGTTTTACAACCCGTGTGTCAACCCTGTTAGTGTTAACACCAGGTCTTACAACCAGCTATCTTGTGGAAGGTCTGTGTTACTAAATCACACATGGGGTTACATTGGCTCTGTGCTAACCCTTTGCTTCTCCCCTCCTCGACCTACCTCCAGGTAAGGGACTCAGGTAAGCCCCGTCTGTCCTCCTCTTCTACCCTGACGGTGCGTGTGATTGAGGAGAGCCTTCACCGGCCCGTAGCACTACCCCTGGAGGTCCACATCATCACCATGGAGGACGAGTTTCCTGGAGGAGTCATCGGCCAGCTGCACGCCACTGACGCAGACCCCTACGATGCCCTGACCTTCGGCCACGCCCCTCCGTCTCAACGCTCCCTCTTCAAGATCAGTCCGAGAGACGGTAAGATCATAGCCCTTGGCGGCCTGGACGCCGGTCGCTACTCCCTCAACGCTAGCGTGAGTGATGGACGCTTCGCCGTGCCCGTGGCTGTGAGCGTGCATGTGGAGCAGGCATCGCCAGAGATGCTGCGCGAGGCGGTGACGGTGCGTTTTGAGAGTGTGCAACCCCACGACTTCGTGGCAACACATCTAAAAAACGTGGTGAAAGTTCTGAAGGTTGCCGCGGCAACGCAGAAGCAGGACGCGCTGCATGTGCTCAGTCTGCAGCCCGTGGGCGGGACCAGCCAGCTGGATCTGCTGGTTGCCGTGGAGACAGCTGGGGGAGGGTTCTACAAGGCAGCGTACCTGACCCAGAAGCTGAGCGCCTCCCGGAGGCAGCTGGAGGAAGTGCTGAGGGTGTCGGCCATCTTGGATAAGAACTGTTCTGGGCTTGAGTGTCGTGGGGCCCAATGTGAGCAGAGCATTGTGTTGGACTCTCACGCTCTCATCACCTACAGCACACCCAGGGTTAGCTTTGTGTCGCCACGCTTCCACAGGACCACCCGCTGCACCTGCACTGGTGAGGACCTGCACCCACACCCACAGTTATGCTACACCCATGTATCATATCAATGTATATGCTTCGTGATGCACTCACATACTCATACAGCAACATACACACAAACTAGAGTGTCACAAAGTATCCTTTAGAGAGCTGTACATTAGGCATAGACATTGTTGACGTCTGCATGATTTGCACTGTAACAACCACTCTGTCTGATTGTATAAATACTATAATGATAAAAAGCTGATGGTATCTTGAGTGTGTATCTGACCCCTGGGATTAGACAGATCCCCCAGTAGATTGAATTAGCATGTTGTGGGTAACGTGATTAGCACGTCTCCTGGGGACAGAGGATTTGGCTGCCTCTACTCTGAATAACCCTAAATGAACTTGTCCTCTCTTGCTCTCTTTATTCATCTGTTCTTTTCTTCCTTTCTCTCGTTTCACGCTTCTCGTTCCCTTTCTCCTTCTATCCTCTGTCTTCTGTCTCACTCTGTTTCACACCCTCTCCTTCTCTTCTCGTTCCCTTTCTCCTTCTATCCTCTGTCTTCTGTCTCACTCTGTTTCACACCCTCTCCTTCTCTTCTCGTTCCCTTCCTCCTTCTATCCTCTGTCTTCTGTCTCACTCTGTTTCACACCCTCTCCTTCTCTTCTCGTTCCCTTCCTCCTTCTATCCTCTGTCTTCTGTCTCACTCTGTTTCACACCCTCTCCTTCTCTTCTCTTTTCCTTTCATGTTGTTAACCTTTCCCCCTTCCTCCCTCTCTCTCAATCCCTTAATCTCTCCCCTCCTGTCTCTCTACCTCCCCATTTCCCTCACTCCTCCTTTCTCTCCTTTGTTTCACCTCTCACATCTCTCGCTCCCTCCCTCCACTCTCTCACTCCTCTTCTATCTCTCTCCCTCCCCTCTCTCTCTCTCTCTCTCTCTCTCTCTCTCCATCTGTCTCTCTCTATCTCTCTCTCCCTCTCCCTCTCCCTCTCCCTCTCTCTCTCTCTCTCTCTCTCTCTCTCTCTCTCTCTCTCTCTCCCTCTGTCTCTCTCTATCTCTCTCCCTCCCTCTCCCTCTCCTTCTCCCTCTCTCTCTCTCTCTCTCTCTCTCTCTCTCTCTCTCCCTCCTCTCTCTCCATCAGATGGTAGCTGTTCCCCAGCCTCAGAGTTGTGTGATGAGCAGCCCTGCCCAGGAGACATGCAGTGTGTGGGCACAGAGGGCACCAGAGTACCGTACGCCTGCCAGTGTCCACCAGGGAAACTAGGAGAGTGTGCAGGTGCTTCTGAATGTTTGGATCCTTTGTAAATGTGGTGTAATTTGTGGATGCAAATAGAAAATTCCAAATGTGTTCAATTGTGTATGTGTGTATGTGCTCTGACTCTGCATATCTTTGTGTGTGTATGTGCTCTGACTCTGCATATCTTTGTGTGTGTGTGTATGTGCTCTGACTCTGCATATCTTTGTGTGTGTGTATGTGCTCTGACTCTGCATATCTGTGTGTGTGTGTGTGTGTGTGTACAGGTCACACGTCTCTGAGTTTCTCAGGGAACAGCTATATCAAGTATAAAGTGTCTGATGGAGGAAGGACAGGAGAGATGAAGCTGGGACTAAGAATCAGAACTCTACAGAGCAGAGGAATCATTATGTACACACACACTGACCCCTGCACTATACTGAAGGTACCCACACACACACTGACCCCTGCACTATACTGAAGGTACCCACACACACACTGACCCCTGCACCATACTGAAGGTACCCACACACACACTGACCCCTGCACTATACTGAAGGTACCCACACACACACTGACCCCTGCACCATGCTGAAGGTACCCACACACACACACTGACCCCTGCACCATACTGAAGGTACCCACACACACACTGACCCCTGCACCATACTGAAGGTACCCACACACACACACTGACCCCTGCACTATACTGAAGGTACCCACACACACACTGACCCCTGCACCATACTGAAGGTACCCACACACACACTGACCCCTGCACCATACTGAAGGTACCCACACAGACACTGACCCCTGCACTATACTGAAGGTACCCACACACACACTGACCCCTGCACCATACTGAAGGTACCCACACACACACACTGACCCCTGCACCATACTGAAGGTACCCACACACACTGACCCCTGCACTATACTGAAGGTACCCCACACACACTCTGACCCCTGCACCATACTGAAGGTACCCACACACTCTGACCCCTGCACCATACTGAAGGTACCCACACACACACACTCTGACCCCTGCACCATACTGAAGGTACCCACACACACACACTCTGACCCCTGCACCATACTGAAGGTACCCACACACACACACTCTGACCCCTGCACTATACTGAAGGTACCCACACACACTCTGACCCCTGCACCATACTGAAGGTACCCACACACTCTGACCCCTGCACCATACTGAAGGTACCCACACACACACTCTGACCCCTGCACTATACTGAAGGTACCCACACACACACTGACCCCTGCACTATACTGAAGGTACCCACACACACACTGACCCCTGCACTATACTGAAGGTACCCATACACACTCTGACCCCTGCACTATACTGAAGGTACCCATACACACTCTGACCCCTGCACTATACTGAAGGTACCCACACACACTGACCCCTGCACCATACTGAAGGTACCCACACACACACACACTGACCACTGCACTATACTGAAGGTACCCACACACACACTGACCCCTGCACCATACTGAAGGTACCCCCACACACACACACTGACCCCTGCACCATACCGAAGGTACCCACACACACACTGACCCCTGCACTATACTGAAGGTACCCACACACACATTGACCCCTGCACTATACTGAAGGTACCCACACACACATACGGACCCCTGCACCATACTGAATGTACCCACACATTGACCCCTGCACTATACTGAAGGAACCCACACACACACTGACCCCTGCACTATACTGAAGATACCCACACACACACTGACACCTGCACTATACTGAATGTACCCACACACACACTGACACCTGCACTATACTGAATGTACCCACACAAACACACACTGACCCCTGCACTATACTGAAGGTACCCACACGCACACAGGTACACACACACACACACTTACACTTGCTGACCCCTGTTTAAGGTACACACCTATACATGCTAATCCCTGTACTATACTGAACATAACATACAGACGTGATCAGCCCACTGTGTTATATTCAAGGTACACACACTGTACACATGCATGGATAGTCTGGATACCCACAGCACGATCCACCCTTGTTATTACCTGAAGCTAAGCCACTCATCTGGGTCTAAATCCTGCCTATCTTGTTGTGATTGACAGCTAGAGGAGGGTAAACTGTGGTTCCAGCTGGACTGTGGGAACAGCCCTGGTATGCTGGGTATTTCTGGGAGGCCCATCAACGATGGGAACTGGCACACGGTGACTCTGGAGCTCAACCGTAACTTCACCAGTCTGTCTCTGGACGACAGCTATGTGGAGAGGAGGAGAGGACCGCCAACCTTCCAACCACTAGGGGCAGATGGGTCTATCTACTTTGGAGCACAGGTGGGCTTTCTGTGGAGGGGAAGGGGTGTGTGTGTTTTTGGTTTTATTATCCTTGTGGGGACCAGAAAAAATCACAAGGATAGTAAAACAAGGAAAATGGGGGTCATTTCGCCAGTCCCCACAAGGAAAAAGGCTATTTTAGGTTCAGGGGTTAGGTTTAAGGTTACAATTAGGGTTAGAAGTAGAGTTAGGAGTTAGGTTAGGGTTTGGGGTTAGGGGTTAGAGAAAATAGGATTTTGAATGCAAATGAATTGTTTGGTCCCCACAAGGATAGTAAAACAAACATGTAGGTGTGCGTGTGACAGAGTTGGGAGGAGGGGGGGTTGTGAGTATGCGTGTTAGGGACACTGATATGTTTGTTTGGGCGTGGCTGATGTGTGTTTTGTGTGTTCTGGAAGCGTTATGGATTTGTATGTGTAAGTATAGTGTTTCTCTATAGTGCTCTTACCAATTTAATCGAGTTAGAGTGAGGAACACAACACGCAGGATAGGAAGCTCTGGATGGGAAGCTCTGGACGGGAAGCTCTAAATAGGAAGCTCTGGATGGGAAGCTCTGGTAGGAAGCTCTGTAAAGGAAGCTCTAGATAGGAAGCTCTGCAAAGGATGCTCTGGATAGGAAGCTCTGGATAGGAGGCTCTGGATGGGAAGCATTAGATAGGAAACTCTGGATAGGAAGCTCTGGATTGGAAGCTCTGGATAGGAAGCTCTGAGGAATACAGCCTGTGTGTGTATAAATGAATGTACTGTATTCAGAATCTTTGTCTTTCAAATTGTTGTCTGAACATGACTTGCTCCATACTCAGAAAACAACATGAAAAAGCTTGGTATTCTGGTTTGATATTATAGTTTTGTGTGCTATGCCTATTTAAATACAGTACAATATTTGTTTGATTGTTTGTATGTATACATAAAACTGATGTCACTCATGTCTCTCCTCTCCCCCAGGTCCAGCCTCCTAACTCTCGCAGCCTGACAGACAAGAAGGGTCCTCGGGTGACGGATGGTTTCCAGGGCTGCCTGGACTCTGTGATGCTCAACAACAATGAGCTGCCCCTGCAGAACAAGAGGAGTCGCTATGCTGAGGTGGTGGGCCTGACAGAGCTGAAGCTGGGCTGTGTTCTCTACCCCGACTCCTGCCTGAAACAGCCCTGCCTCCACGGAGCCACCTGCACCAGCCTGCCCTCCGGTGGTGAGTCTGGGGAACTGCAAGAGAAAATAGATGCGGTCACAAGAGGTGTGTGTGTGTGTGTGTGTGTGTGTGTGTGTGTGTGTGTGTGTGTGTGTGTGTGTGTGTGTGTGTGTGTGTGTGTGTGTGTGTGTGTGTGTGTGTGGAGGCTGGTGGGAGGAGCTATGGGAGGACAGGCTCATTGTAATGGCTGAAATGGAATTAATGGAACAGAGTCAAATGTGGTTTTCTATATGTTTGATGTGTTTGATACCCTTTTATTTATTACAATCCAGCCATTAAAATGAGCCTGTCCTCCTATTGCTCATCCCACTAGCCTCCTCTGTGTGTGTGAAACAAACAGCCTGGGTTGGTGCCCATTAGTGTCCACAATACACACACCGATTTCCTGATTGATTGTTTGATTGATTAGCGTTTTACTTGGAGGTCATCAGGGTGATGGATGATGATCTGTGCCAGCCTGTGCCCCTGAGCCAGCCTGAGCCAGCCTGAGCCCCTGAGCCAGCCTGAGCCCCTGAGCCAGATTGTGCCCCTGAGCCAGCCTGTGCTCCTGAGCCAGCCTGTTCCCTGAGCCAGCCTGTGCCCCTGAGCCAGCCTGTGCCCCTGAGCCAGCCTGTGCCCCTGAGCCAGCCTGTGCCCTGAGCCAGCCTGTGCCCCTGAGCCAGCCTGTGCCCCTGAGCCAGCCTGTACCCCTGAGCCAGTTTGTGCCAGCCTGTGCCCCTGAGCCAGCTGGCACACTATAACCTCTCCAGGGATCTGGATCTCCCGTTAATCAACGTTAATCTATTATTAATCCATAATGAACTCCTAATTAAACTGAACTTGACCCACTGTTTTTTTCCAAAGGTGGGACTGTGAAAAATCCTCATAGTAGACTCCTTCATCACTTCTGTTTTCTTTCTCTTTCTCTCTCTCTCTCTCTCTCTCTCTCTCTCTCTCTCTCTCTCTCTATTTCTCTCTCTTTTTTGTCTGCCTGATCGTGTTACCTTCCCTCTGTCCTTATCCTCCTCTCTTTGTGTCGTCATATCTCTCGAGTTGCTCTTCGTTTTTTTGTCTGTTCATATCTCTTCTCCTTTTGCCTGAACTCAAAAGACCTACATGAACAAATCGTATCGTTTTAAAAACAGACTACCGCGAGGGCTCAAGACGTTGGCATTTTACTGGAGTCAATAGGGAAGCCTGGTTAAATGTCATCTCTATAGAAATTCCCTGCCTGGACTCAGCAGGGTGACCCCTTGACTTAATGTGCTGACTTAACACATCGAGGCCAAGACTCAACACAGAGAGAGTGACTTAACACTCCCCTGTGTTGGTCTTTCCCGGTCTCCCCACTCGCATTGCGGAGCACTCTGAAAAGAGCACGGCATTCTGGGGCTTGTCATGCTTCCCTGTTTTTGGCACACCCGACCTTTGTGTAAAGGTTAGCGGAGTGTGTGTGTGTATGTATTCCAGTATCCCACTGTGTGTGCGTGTGTGTCTGTCTGTGCTGTGTTGATAAACACAGTGACATTTCCCTGTGTTTTCCTAGAGGTGTGCGTGTTTGTGATTGTGTGTGTGTGTCAGTGCGATTTCCCAGTTGCATGTGCCTCTAGGTGTGTGTGTGTACCCGTGTGATATCCCAGAGGTGTGTGTGTTGATGTTTAGGCTGGCAAGCTCTCGTCAACCCCATGCCAACTATCCCTGGCACCGCCGCCAAAGCTCAAACAATGCACACACTAGTCTCTACAGCACTGAACACATTCCTGTGTGTGTGATGGATTGTGAGTGTGATGGAGTGTGATGGAGTGTGATGGAGTGTGTGTGTGTGTGTGTGTGTGTGTGTGTGTGTGTGTGTGTGTGTGTGTGTGTGTGTGTGTGTGTGTGTGTGTGTGTGTGTGTGTGTGTGTGTGTGTGTGTGTGTGTGTGTGTGTTCTGAATCTGCAATGATGGTCTGACTGCTTTGTTGAATTATAGCACTACTACACTTGTATGCAGAATACTTCATTTTACACCCCCCATAATTGAGGCTAAATGTACGTAATGTGATATGTGGTTGTCCCACCTAGCTACCTTAAGATTAATGCACTAACTGTAAGTCTCCCCCGGTAAGAGCATCTGCTTAATGACTCAAATGTAAAAGCATTTACTCTCCTACCTTTTTCTTTTTACTCTCTGTCTCTTTTCTCTCTCTGCTAATGTTCCATTCTCTCTCTCTCTGTCCTTCTCTCTCTCTCTCTCTCCCTTTTTATTCCTGTCCTTTCCTGTCCCTTTGCCTCTTCTCTCTGTGTATTAGCATTTGCCTGTAGTTGCAGACCCCAGTACACTGGAGGGCGCTGTGAGACAGAGATCACAGCTTGCGTTCCTAACCCCTGCCTCAACAGTGGTGTGTGCAAAGCCATCGGCAACGCTTTCCTCTGCAGCTGCAGGAGAGGGTTCCAGGGAACCACGTGAGTTACTATCGCACTAATGATCACACTGTAAACATACAGTATACACGCCAACACACTCCTGTCCTGAACACATACCCATGGAGTTGAATATGACAGACACAACAACACCCTTTAAATCACTCACTCACTCACTCACTCACTCACTCACTCACTCACTCACTCACTCACTCACACACTCACATAATCACCCACCTTTTAAATTAGCTGTTTGTTTTAGCTGGTTCAGCTGCCTACTAGCCCAAGTAGTAGGTATAATATAAAGTTTGTCATATATAAAGTATGTATAAAGCCCTCTGTGAACGCAATGCCACATCCTCCCCACTAGGTGGCAGTATAAACCAGCTTTTCTCGACAATGATAGGCAGATGAGCAGAAGAGCCAGAGCCCCAAGCTGCCTGCAGCATGTTTAAGATTCACTCAAAGAGTTGAAAGAGTAAAGAAGATGACATTTCATTCTGCTTGTCTCCTTCTCTCTAGGGGGTTTAGGGGTGTTCCACTGTTACATTAGAAATCAAGGCTAAGATACAAAGCCACCAACTCACTCATGTATACACTTTTCTTACTCGCTGAAACACACACACACACACACACACACACACACACACACACAACACAACACACACACACAAACAAACCACACACACACACACACACACACACACACACACAACACACACACAAACCAACACACACACACACACACAAACAAACCAACACACACACACACACAAACAAACCAACACACACACACACACACACACAAACAAACCAACACACACACGCCAGAAGCTTGTGTTCCATCATCAAAGCCATTTTAATTTCAGATGAGGAAGATCAGGAAAGTCAATCTCAGTGTGGTTGTTATTTAATAGGGAGCATATGAGACTAGGAGTCCCTGAGCTGTCCTCTATCTCCCTCTCTACATCACTTTCCTCCCACCACCAAATGAAAGGAGAGTCTTCCTCACTTTTAGTCAGTCAAGTATTAAATGACCCACAAACTATCTGTATGTAACAGTTTATTAAAGATTCTGATGTATTGATAATCACCTACTTCAAGGATCATTTTTGGAGTGTATTTTCTCTAGAGGCATCTGTAAGTCAAACTATCCAAACTAATTACCAAACTGAGTTTTAACAACCCCTCTGCCCACGTTCCTCCATTCACCCTCTCCAGGTGCGAGGAGGATGTAAACGAGTGTGTGCGGGGCAGAGCCACGGGCGGCGAGGCAGAATGCGAGAATGGCGGTGTGTGTGTCAACACGCACGGCTCGTTCTACTGTAACTGCACGGCGGGCTTTGTGGGCCAGCGCTGCGGCCTGCGGCCCGTGGTGGTCCCAGACATGCAGGCTGGACACGCCATGCTGGGGAAAGAAGAACTGATCGGCATCGCTGTTGTCCTCTTCGTCATCGTCACCCTCATCATCCTCTTCATCGCCTTCCGCAAGAAGGTATCTGTGTTGTGTTGTTTGATTTATTCTTGTGTGTTTTTATTTCTTAATGAATTTTTAACTTGTTTTGTATCTGAGGTTTAAAAGGCTTCTAAAAAATGTCATTTCCACTTTGAAATTTCAGGCTTGATATTCTCTTATGAAATGTTTTATCAACCCCAACAAAAAATGTCCATAAATTGTAATCCACATATTAATTCACATTTCAGTTGCTGTAGGATTATTTTCATGCTGCAGCAAACTGGCTCAAATTTAAATCCTACATCTGTAATACTATATATTGTTTTACCTGAAATACAATAAAAACTTTATTTTGTCTCCAGGTGTTCCAGAAGAACTACTCCCGTAACAACTTGACGCTGGTCCAAGATCCAGCAACAGCAGCTCTGTTAAACAAGGCCAATGGGGTTCAGTTCAAGACCCTGCGCTGCATGCCGGGAGACCCCTTGAACCTGTACGCCGAAGCGGGGCTGTGTGCCACGGTGATAGGGGGAGGAGCCGGAATGATCGGCCCGCCTCAGGTGCCTGTGAGGCCCATGGCGTACACACCCTGTTTCCAAGGTGACCCACGGTCCACGCTGGAGAAGATGGCGGACGGGAGAGGCGTGGAACACAATGAGATGAGCACCTTCCACCCAGAGTCACCAAGGGTTCTGGGAGGCACGATGCGGAGGGGGGTGGTGGTGTGCAGCGTGGCACCCAACCTACCACCTGTCTCGCCCTGCCGTTCCGACTGTGATTCCATCCGCAAGAGCCCCTGGGACAGCGACGAGGGTCTGTGTGTGTGCGTGGGGGGGGGCATAGTATGATGCGTTTGAACCTGTTTGTGTGTGGTATAGTCTTTGTTCATACGTGTTTGTTTTTGTCTTGTGTGTGTGCAATCATGCGTATTTTCAAATGTTCGTTTGTGAATGTGTATCCCTCCAAGTGATTCTCTTTTCCAGGAACCCTTGAGGGGGAGGGCATTGTTGTACCATTTCCATATATATTCATATTGCACTAAACTATAGTCAGACTGCATCACGTTCAGTTTATCAAGACCATCCTAATTATGAGCTGGCTTTGATTCCCAAATCATAAGATTGTGTGTGTGTGTGTGTGTGTGTGTGTGTGTGTGTGTGTGTGTGTGTGTGTGTGTGTGTGTGTGTGTGTGTGTGTGTGTGTGTGTGTGTGTGTGTGTGTGTGTGTGTGTGGGGGGGGTGGTACTTCTAGCACTCCGTGCCATCATTGTTGTCACTGGAGCCGAGGTGTGTGTGATGTGTGCCTCAACAAAGACAGCCCTGGTACTAACGAGCCTGTGTTCTTCTGTGACTATCCTTGCAAAGGGGCAACTCTCCCTGGCCTGCTCCCAACTTCCTCTGCCCTCCTAACTTCTGATGCCCTGACCTCTAACCTCTGACCTCTCCCTGCAGGTAAAATGGTAGATATGGGCGAAGAGATGACCTGTTTCTCAGGGAGTAACAAGGGCAGCAACTCTGAGGTCCAATCACTGAGCTCCTTCCAGTCCGACTCTTGCGATGACAACGGTAAGACACGCCCCGACTTTCTCGTAACTCTTTCTGGCCACACCCATAACAACAGTGAGCTAGTCTACCGTCTGGTCCGATAACAACCCTTAACAACCCCTCATAACCTTTGAATGTCGGCAGATTCAGAGGAACCAGATGTGAAAGCATTATGGCCAAAGCTCCCTAAAGCACATTGCTATGACCATATTGCTTCAATAACAGTCCCTTTAGATTGGCAAACACCAAGGGGTGGAGTCAGAGGTGGTTTGGGGAAGGGCATTAGTAAATGCTGTGTTTTATTGTTTCCTAAAGCCTCTCTCCAACAAATGCATTTACTCCTGCTGTGTTATAAAAGTGTTTCAGGAAACACTAACATCCAGTGTTAGTTTATTTGTCCCCAAATCATGTTGATTTATTGTTGACATGTGTTTAATATCATTTGTCCGTGTTAATTCCTGGAGCTTTTTTCCCCCTTTTTATTCTAGTGATTTTGTTAACTTTTTAATTTCCACACCTGTCAAATCGTGTTTTAATTTGGAAGTGAGAGAGTGTGCAGTGTGCAGACAGACAGCAAGCTGACCTAAGAGGAATCACACAACGCTTCCATCCACACAGCTGTGTTGTTAACTTGTCATCGTTTCATCATTATGCATTCAAACACGTTGTTCTCTTCCGTGGCGTTCTATGGTTATAGTCGTTGATGCTCCAGCTCCAATTGTTGGCAGAAGCCAGTTCAGGTTTCAAGTGGTTGTTTATGTGTTGTGTTGTCTGTGTTTGTATTGTTATGTAACTTGTGTTGTTGTGGACTTTGTGGAGTTTTGCTACTGGAAGAATGTCAGTAGTAGTTCTTTTTACTTAGAGAACTAGCCTATAAGTTATTTCTGGATCAACATGGATCACTCAGATCATCCTGTAAAAATCACTGCTATCGCCATGGTGAATCTACATCATCATAGGGTGCTGCTACTATGTACTAGACTACATAGCTGAAATGCAATGTTCATGTATCAACATTGATGCTTCATTCATTCATAATGAATGGAACCGCTTCACTGTCAATATGATCACATTTCACATAGCTGACTGTGATGATAGCCAATCAGGCCACAGAACAGTTTGCAGCAGACCAATCAGTGCGAACGACCGGTCCAGTGGATATGATCTGATGTCATTATTATGTTCATTCTGTTTGATTTATTTCTCTTTCTTGTTATTTTTGTATTCATCTGATTTTCACTGAATGTCTTCAAAACATAATTTAACAATCTAGCTCTCGTCTCTCTGAACACAGCCCTACCTCAATGGAAGTGTGTGTGTGTGTGTGTGTGTGTGTGTGTGTGTGTGTGTGTGTGTGTGTGTGTGTGTGTGTGTGTGTGTGTGTGTGTGTGTGTGTGTGGGTGTGTGTGTGTTTTCTTGCTGGGGATACTCTCCAATACTTGGATAAGCAAATGCACATGGATTCTGTGTTAGTCCCCTCCTACACTCTTAGAAAAAAGGGTTCCAAAAGGTTTTTTTGGGCTGTCCTCATAAGACAACCTTTTTTGGTTCCAAGTAGAAAGAACCCTTTCGGGTTCCATGTAGAACGCGAAAGGTTGTACATGGAACCCAATAGAGTTCTACCTGGAACCAAAAGGGGTTCTCTAAAGGGTTCTCCTATGTGGAAAGCCTAAAACCCCTTTTGAGATCTAGATAGCACCCTTTTCTCTAAAAGTGGAAGACTTCTAAGTCTGCTTCCATTTGTAGCTTTTGATCAGACACCTCCCATACTACACGTCCCTAGTGTTTATCCCATCTTCAGCCAATAGTAGCTTTTTCCTGGGAGTCTGTTGTCAACTTCCTGTGTCTCAAATCGTGTCTCCTCCCTCTGCTTCTCTTCAACAAGCCTCCATAGTGACCGTCATTCGACTGGTCAATGATGCAGTCGACACTATTGAAAACGAAGGTACCATGTCTCATCCACCCTTCTCTCTCTCTCTATCCTTCTGACGCTCTCTTTACTTCTCCCTGTACTTATCTCTCTCTATGAAATGCCATGACAATGCTATCCATGACAATACCATGACAGTGCTGTTGTTTGAAGATTGTGTACTTCAGCTATGGTGTAAAATACATGGCTTGTATGTAATCTCAATGTACACACATACTGTAGGCTTTATATTTTGAGTACACATCCAAATACCTAGCTTACATGGAACCCTTGTGTTGAAGTGGCAAGCCTCAACACACACACACACACACACACACACACACACACACACATCAGGGGTTCATGGGGACAGGCTGAAAAGGTCAGAGCTGGGCTGAATCAGAGTTTCTCACAACATGTGCATTGACATATTACACATACTGTACATAAAGAAACTGACATATTACACATACATAAATAAACTGACATATTACACATACTGTACATAAATAAACTGACATATTACACATACTGTACATAAATAAACTGACATATTACACATACTGTACATAAATAAACTGACATATTACACATACTGTACATAAATAAACGGACATATTACACGTACATAAATAAACTGACATATTACACATACTGTACATAAATAAACTGACATATTACACATACTGTACATAAATAAACGGACATATTACACATACATAAATAAACTGACATATTACACATACTGTACATAAAGAAACTGACATTACACATACATAAATAAACTGACATATTACACATACTGTACATAAATAAACGGACATATTACACGTACATAAATAAACTGACATATTACACATACTGTACATAAATAAACGGACATATTACACATACTGTACATAAATAAACTGACATATTACACATACTGTACATAAATAAACGGACATATTACACATACTGTACATAAATAAACTGACATATTACACATACTGTACATAAATAAACGGACATATTACACGTACATAAATAAACTGACATATTACACATACTGTACATAAATAAACTGACATATTACACGTACATAAATAAACTGACATATTACACATACTGTACATAAATAAACTGACATATTACACGTACATAAATAAACTGACATATTACACATACTGTACATAAATAAACGGACATATTACACGTACATAAATAAACTGACATATTACACATACTGTACATAAATAAACTGACATATTAAACATACTGTACATAAATAAACTGACATATTACACGTACATAAATAAACTGACATATTACACATACTGTACATAAATAAACTGACATATTACACGTACATAAATAAACTGACATATTACACATACTGTACATAAATAAACGGACATATTACACGTACATAAATAAACTGACATATTACACATACTGTACATAAATAAACTGACATATTAAACATACTGTACATAAATAAACTGACATATTACACGTACATAAATAAACTGACATATTACACATACTGTACATAAATAAACTGAGAATATTACACATACATTAATAAACTGACATATTACACATACTGTACATAAATAAACTGACATATTACACGTACATAAATAAACTGACATTACACATACATAAATAAACTGACATATTACACGCACATAAATAAACTGACATATTACACATACTGTACATAAATAAACGTACATATTACACGTACATAAATAAACTGACACATTACCCCCCTCAAATCTCATATGGTCCGGTCCTAATCCATGCCAAAATCCTGTTTGGCACCTCCAACACACAAACACACACACACACAAACACACACTAACACGCTAAAGCGCTCTCTTCTCCTGTTCTCCCACCTGACAGTGTCAGTCATGGACCAAGGTCAGAGCTACAACAGAGGTGACCCCCCCTTCCCCTCTTTATTCTTCTTCTCACATCACTCCCTTTACTTCTCTCTCCCTCTTAATCTCACTCTCTCACCTTGCTCCTTTCTTCTCTCTTTTCATTTCTCTCTCTCCCTCTCTCTCGCTCCCTCTTCCTTCTCTCATCCTCTCTCTCTCCCTTTCTCTCACTCTCCAGCTCACTACAACCCCCTCTTCCCAGTCTCCATCCCAGCTCACTGTGTTTGTGTGATTTGTTACTCCTGGCCCCCTGCCAACACACACACACCCCAGCATGTGTTATCCCCAGTCACAGTATTGTTCTGCTGACTGAGCAGCCCTGATGCATCCTTGGAGATGTCACGTTGCCAGGGTGGAGAGGCTTCTCTCACTGCCGTCCCTCCACAGTTTGGCCAATTTTGGCTTTCCTTTGCTGTCGCCTGCTGCCCGTGACATGTTATGGTTAATCCTCTCACTGCATTGCATTTGCATCCCACCTCCGAGTGTGTTGTTTCATTGTTACTCCATGTGACTGATGTTTCTACTGCTTTTAATGAGTTTGTCCTCGTTGACGTTGCTTTGTTGAGATTTGTTGTCTGAAGCTTTTCTTGAACTTGTCAGGATGGATATAACTTTTTAGTGCTTCTCACTTTGTTTTTTTTCATTTCCTTTGATGCGCGTACTGTTTGTTTTTCCTTTCTTAGTTTCTCTTTAGTATTTTACAGTTTAATGCTTTATGAAACAATCTTGTTAACATGTGGAAGTATATCTGATGCGTTCTTTTTAAACTTTGAATGATCCCATCGGTCAGTAACCGCTGATCTCTCACCATGGCTTGGCTGTGACCCCTGACGTTCCCAGGCCTCCCTCCTGCATGTTGTGAAACCTTCAAACACAGCTAACATGTTCCCTGTACAGGATGTTCCCCGTGCTATGGTTGACATCTAACTGTGTTTTTGTTGTCTACAAACATGCCCGATGGACCTCTGCAGAGAGACTGTAGTGGTCCACTAACTGATGGACCTCTGCAGAGAGACTGTAGTGGTCCACTAACTGATGGGCCTCTACAGAGAGACTGTAGTGGTCCACTAACTGATGGACCTCTACAGAGAGACTGTAGTGGTCCACTAACTGATGGACCTCTACAGAGAGACTGTAGTGGTCCACTAACTGATGGACCTCTACAGAGAGACTGTAGTGGTCCACTAACTGATGGACCTCTGCAGAGAGACTGTAGTGGTCCACTAACTGATGGACCTCTGCAGAGAGACTGTAGTGGTCCACTAACTGATGGACCTCTACAGAGAGACTGTAGTGGTCCACTAACTGATGGACCTCTACAGAGAGACTGTAGTGGTCCACTAACTGATGGACCTCTACAGAGAGACTGTAGTGGTCCACTAACTGATGGACCTCTACAGAGAGACTGTAGTGGTCCACTAACTGATGGACCTCTACAGAGAGACTGTAGTGGTCCACTAACTGATGGACCTCTACAGAGAGACTGTAGTGGTCCACTAACTGATGGACCTCTACAGAGAGACTGTAGTGGTCCACTAACTGATGGACCTCTACAGAGAGACTGTAGTGGTCCACTAACTGATGGACCTCTACAGAGAGACTGTAGTGGTCCACTAACTGATGGACCTCTACAGAGGGACTGTAGTGGTCCACTAACTGATGGACCTCTACAGAGAGACTGTAGTGGTCCACTAACTGATGGACCTCTGCAGAGAGACTGTAGTGGTCCACTAACTGATGGACCTCTACAGAGAGACTGTAGTGGTCCACTAACTGATGGACCTCTACAGAGAGACTGTAGTGGTCCACTAACTGATGGACCTCTGCAGAGAGACTGTAGTGGTCCACTAACTGATGGACCTCTACAGAGAGACTGTAGTGGTCCACTAACTGATGGACCTCTGCAGAGAGACTGTAGTGGTCCACTAACTGATGGGCCTCTACAGAGAGACTGTAGTGGTCCACTAACTGATGGACCTCTACAGAGAGACTGTAGTGGTCCACTAACTGATGGACCTCTGCAGAGAGACTGTAGTGGTCCACTAACTGATGGGCCTCTACAGAGAGACTGTAGTGGTCCACTAACTGATGGACCTCTACAGAGAGACTGTAGTGGTCCACTAACTGATGGACCTCTACAGAGAGACTGTAGTGGTCCACTAACTGATGGACCTCTACAGAGAGACTGTAGTGGTCCACTAACTGATGGACCTCTACAGAGAGACTGTAGTGGTCCACTAACTGATGGACCTCTACAGAGAGACTGTAGTGGTCCACTAACTGATGGACCTCTACAGAGAGACTGTAGTGGTCCACTAACTGATGGACCTCTGCAGAGAGACTGTAGTGGTCCACTAACTGATGGACCTTCAGATTTGAACTGTCCATCGGGCATGTTGGCAGAGATTGTGTTTGCTAAATGTAATCTAACTGTCTCTCCCTCCTCTAGCGTATCACTGGGACACGTCTGACTGGATGCCCAACTCACGGCTATCCGACATCGAAGAGGTGCCCAGTTACGAGGCCAGCGGCCTAGGAGGCCACGGAGACATGGTTGCCTCAGCCTCCCGACTGGGGGGCAGCTCTCGCCTGGGGGGCAGCGCCCGGGAGCTGGAGTCAGACTACTACCTCGGGGGCTACGACATCGACAGTGACTTCCCCCCTCCTCACGAAGAGGAGTTTCTGACCCAGGACCAGCTCCCTCCTCCCCTCCCCACTCCCTTGGAGGAGTACCAGGGGCACCCCTATGACACCCTTCCCACCACCCAGCCCGCCTCCAAGGAGAGCACCCTGAGTGGGAGTGGTAGTGGCAGCACCGGACACCACAGGTCTCCCCGCCCACACTTCCACCCCAGCCAATACCTGCCCCCACACCAGCTGCCCCAGGGGGAGGCGGGGCAAGGTGGGCCCGGAGGGGAGGAGTTCAGCACTTTTGTGGGTAGGGTGATCACGTCGGGAGGCGGGGACATGGAAGATAATGTGTCGCTGAATATGAGGTTGTCGGTGAACGCGTCATCGGCCTCGGACCTGTCGGCGCCCTGCGGCTTTGATGACTCAGAGGCGGGCGGTAGTGACTTTGACAGTATGGATGAGCTCCACCGGGGTGGGACACACACCGTAGAGATGCAGCAACAGACTGAGGTCTGAGGTCTGACTGGGCCCCACCGTGGGGTCAGAGTACTGGCTAGGGGACGGGATGGGCAGGAGAGCAGAACAGAGACTGTTAGAGTAGTGTGTCGAGCTGGAGTTATGAGAGATGGAGGTCCTTGCTCAGAGAGGAATGATTGGTGTATAATGGACACACTGCTAGCTAGTGGCTACGTTATCAAAACAGTACCCACCCTAACCCTTCAACCACTGCCATTGCAAACACTAACCTTAAATCCAATCCAATTGTATTGTATTGGTCACATACACATGGATAAACCACTTCACCCATTGCAGGCTTTATCCTTAAACTAGTTTCCCTCATTCCAAGCCACTACCCTTAAGCCACTACCCCTTAAGATAATACCAAACCACATACAATGGAAAGCAATGTGTTTTGTCACATTAGTACCTATAGCTGGTTATGATCTACCCTAGCAGTGGCCCGTGTCAAGGTCAGCTGAGTGTTATACTCTTCCATAGCAGGAACATAAAGCCTACCAGATATGCTGAGTAGGAATGAAGACAAAAAAGTGAAAAAAAATACAAACTTTTAAGAGACAACTCCAGAGAAAATGGATGAGCTAATCAATAAACAAAAGATTAAGAATGTTTGGGGAAAAGATTAAGAATGTTTGGGGAAAAAATTAAAGGGACAATATTGTAATTGAATGGTCAGTACTGTGATATGGCCCTGTCTGTCATAGCGGATGTGATTGTTAGCTGCACGCTCCACACAGCTCCCCTGTCCCACCTCTCACTACACCTGCTCACCCACAGAGACCCAATGGACTTTCCCCAAACCACGATGCAATTAACTTGGGGGGAAACTCCCCCCTGTCAGATTTGTGTCTTTTTTTCCCCCTAGTTTTTTCATTTTGTACAAATCCGCTCATACATAACCTGTACAGAATTTGTGAAATAGTAAAAGGACCATAGTGGTGCAATTGAAATGGAAGAAGATATTTTGTATTATTATCCACTCTAAGAATGCTATTTGGACTGATGTGGAATATGTTTAATATTACCCTTAGTCCAGACCTCCTCCCCGAAATCAGGCCTGTGAAGCCATGAGAGTTTAGCATTCCTTCTGTCCCACCACATGCTAAACTGCTATCCTGCCAAGTTGCTCATTTTGCTTTAATGATGATATGATCTTTATTGTTTTGCACTAGTATCTTTTGATGTTTTATGTTTTCATGATTATTACAAGAAACATGCTATATTATTGAAATCCTCCAAAGGGCATGATGATAATATGTCAATTCTGGCCCAGTGAAATTAGCATAATAAGCACTGAGGAATTTTTGTGTTAGTAATTGTCTTTTCACAAGTCCCTGATTTTTAAATAGACATTGAAAATTGACAATTCACATTGAGTGTGCTTGAGCTATTACATTTCCCAGCATGCAGCTCAATGTCTTTTATTTGATTTCCTTCTTCCCATGTGTTTTGCACTGAGCAGGTTTCATAGTCACTCCAGAATTTCCCAAAGCCATAACAGCAATAGACTGACTGATAGATGAGAAGTAGGGTCCATGCACAATGCAAATGCATTCTGGGAAAATAATATAATAATGTAGCATCCCATACCAATCACAGTGGCTAGGCAGTGTTGCATCATGGGTCTTGTCAGTTGCAGTGTTACATTTTGGTTCTGTCTGCTTAAAAAATAAAATAAACAATGGATGAGTTTTGGACTTGTATTCTACACATCTGGACAGATAACAAAACAGATTCGTTTTGGACTTGTATTTTGGACATGTATTCTACACACATCTGGGCAGATAACAAAACAGCGTCGTATTGGACTTGGAGTTGTATTGGACTTGGAGTTGTTTTGGACTTGGAGTTGTATTGGACTTGGAGTTGTATTGGACTTGGAGTTGTATTGGACTTGGAGTTGTATTGGACTTGGAGTTGTTTTGGACTTGGAGTTGTATTGGACTTGGAGTTGTATTGGACTTGGAGTTGTTTTGGACTTGGAGTTGTATTGGACTTGGAGTTGTATTGGACTTGGAGTTGTATTGGACTTGGAGTTGTTTTGGACTTGGAGTTGTATTGGACTTGGAGTTGTATTGGACTTGGAGTTGTATTGGACTTGGAGTTGTTTTGGACTTGTATTGGACTTGGAGTTGTATTGGACTTGGAGTTGTTTTGGACTTGGAGTTGTTTTGGAGTTGTATTGGACTTGAGGTTGTTTTGGAATATAATATGCCTGATCCAGTCGGGCAAGATTTTTTTGTAAAAGATGTAAGTTTGTGTTAAAATCTTTGTACAGTGTACATAGATAGCTAGATTGTTTACATGCTGATTTTGTAGATATTGAATTGCAATCCTGACTGACTTTCTTTGAGTTTCTTGTGTTTGATGTGAATGTGGACCGTAAGAGACCATGATAAATAAATCATTTAACCTCAGCTCCCCTCCTCCGGTCGCATTTCAACTAAAGTATTTTTTTTCATTAACCTTTGCTTTTAAAGATAAATAGCCTTTCAATAGACTAGGTGGAACTTCCACAGTATTACATGTACAAAACCTGCATTACATTACATCCCTGTGGTTTTTATTTTTTGTTTAATATCTTTCTCTGGTTTCTGTTCCTTTTTAATTATTTCAGGGAGTATTAAAATATATCTAATCTAACTGCAGCAATTGAGTTTACGAAATGAGTTATTTTTAACTGCTTTTTTGTTTCTTAAATCAATGCTGAAAATAAAAAAATAAAAAGGTTATTGATCAAACCAAGTCTAAATTCTTCCTCAATGCAATGGAAAAAGTTTGCCTATGATGTTACAGAATGGACTAAACTTGATTAACTGTAACTTGTTTCCAAGGTAACTTGATATAATTACAGATTTATATGCAAGTATCACGTATTGCTCTAAAGCCCTCGAACTCAACTCTGACCTCCAAGCCAATTCCACTGCATTTTTTCATTGTTCCCCTCTAATTAGTGACTGATCTAGACCTAAGAAATCAGGTGCAATGAATTATCAGGTAGAACAGAAAACCAGCAGGCTCCAAACCTCATAGGGTAAGAGTTGAAGACCCCTGCTCTAAAGCATTGTTTCCCAACTCTGGTCCTCAAGCACCGCCAACAGCACATATTTCTGTTGTGGCCCCGGACAAGCACACCTGATTCTACTTGTCAACTAATCATCAAGTCCTTAACAAGCTGAATCAGGTGTTTTTGTCTGAGGCTATAACAAAAACGTGTGCTGTTGGGGGTACTGGAGGACCGGAGCTAGGAAACAATGCTCTAAAGTACCACACAAGTCATCAAGCAGACCCATAAAAACATTACACAGAGATACATCGGTACACAGTCCAGCACTACAACAAAAAAACATTTAGCAACCCAGTGGACCATAGCACTACATTATGAGTAGCTATAGAAACCATGTAAACAGTGGTACAAAGCGCTATATAATTCTTTAATAAACTGTACTATTTTATAGAATACTATACTTCACACTGAAGTATACCTCAATCATGTAGTTCTTACTATAGAATGTTGTAGTATACAGTACTGTAGAATACTGTAGTGCTTACTATAGAATGTTGTAGTTGTGGAACACTAGATGCCTAACTTGGCTTGACTAGCGTATAACAAAGGAAAATGCTAATTCCAGGAGATCCTTGCGAACTGTCAAAGGCATAGTGTTGTATAGCAAGCATGTGTGTGTGGTCTTTTTGGCAGTTACGCACACTGGTGTACACAAAACAATAATACACGGTGGGAACCAATAGATAGAGCTGCCGACTGACGCGCACACACACACACACACACACACACACATCAGCTTGCATCAGGTGGAATGGCGCACTTATAACTCAAGTCCGTGAACCCACAAGAGAGAGCGAGAGCAAGGCTGTGTGCAAAAGGTGATTGCGCAATACACATAAGATTGTCAATTGACGGTGGGTTTTTCAACAGTTGGAGACTGTAGAATACTATATTGCATACTAGTATCCCTTGATCATGTGTAGTATTTACTATAGAATTACGTAGTAAACTGTAGAATACTACAGTAATGTCTGCAAAAACACTACGTTGTTTTAACTATAGTAATACAACAGTATTGCATTAGCATATATCCCACCCATTCCTCATATACCAGTTTGTTCATCCAATTAGTGAGAAACCTACATGCCAAGTATATACCATATTGTGTTCCCTAAAGGTTAGAGAAAAGAGTAGAAGCTCTACACTATCTGTTTAGATTCCAGATCTACCTACCTACAAGTTATGGAAAATGTGATCTTTTAATATTTGTCCAGTAGTTTTCCTCAAGGAGAAAACCCCCACTTCTATGCTGAAGATAAAAAAAATTAAACACTATAGTAAATACTATCGTAATGTCTGCAAAAACACTACAGTAATTACTATAGTATATGCTATAGTGTTTTTAACTAGAGTAATACTACAGTATTTATACTACTGTATTTATAAACTGTAAATACTACAGGAAAGTCTGCAAAAACACTACAGTGTATACTATAGTATATAAATAACTCCATACCTCATGTGCGTATGTGTTTATGTGTGCGCGCACACAAGGAGAGAGTGTGTGTGTGTGTGTGTGTGTGTGTGTGTGTGAGTCTGTGTTTATTAATAGCACATTAATGCAGTGGAAACCAGATAGGCCTGTTGTTTTCTCAATCTCATATTAATAGCTTAGAGTCACTAGAGACCTTTTCCCTCTGTCCCTCTCTCTCAAATGTTTTCTGTCTGTATGTCTGTCCCTCTCTTTCTCTCAAATGTTATCTGTCTGTATGTCTGTCCCTCTCTTTCTCTCAATTTTTTTCTGTCTGTCTCTCTCAGCTGTTGTCTCTCTCCTCATCCCTCTCTCTTTCTGTAGGCTATTTAGCTTTGTCATGCTAATTTCTCTTACATTTCTATTTTTCAGGGCTGCAATCGGTTTTAGAATAAGTTCCAATGTGTACAGTACATCTAGGCATACAAGTAGGAGGAAATGTCCTTGATTATGGACTTCCTATCTAAACCCTCAATGCCCTGTCTTTGACCTTCAACCTTTGACCTCTAAGCTGAGGTCAGCTGTCAAACACTCTGCTGCACTCTCTGAAGTCTCCTCCCATCTACCTTTTCCTTTCATTCACCTTTATTCACCCCAAAACTATTCCACTTTGTTCACTGTCACATCAGAACAAACTCCTGATGCATTATCAGCCTACAGGAACAACCGTTTGGAGTTTTTTGTTGTTTGAAATGAAAGTAAATAAATATGTAGACACACACAGTAGAGTAGTTTTCTCCTTTTTGTTGAGCTTCAGAGACCTAGGGGTTTCGCTATCTTTTGCTGACTCGTAAAAGAGCACTGACTGAGGTGGAGGACTGACTGAGGTGGAGGACTGACTGAGGTGCAAAACTGACTGACTCCCTCTGGGTTGTCATTGGGTTTCTTCTCAGCTTCAGTGTTTGGCTTTTCTCGCTTTGCAAATCGATGATCTTATGACGTTGACTGACACTCCATGGTTTGTGTGAGGATGATCTTATGATGTTGACTGACACTCCATGGTGTGTGTGAGGATGATCTTATGTTGACTGACACTCCATGGTTTGTGTGAGGATGATCTTATGATGTTGACTGACACTCCATGGTGTGTGTGAGGATGATCTTATGATGTTGACTGACACTCCATGGTGTGTGTGAGGATGATCTTATGATGTTGACTGACACTCCATGGTGTGTGTGAGGATGATCTTATGATGTTGACTGACACTCCATGGTGTGTGTGAGGAGGATCTTATGTTGACTGACACTCCATGGTGTGTGTGAGGATGATCTTATGACGCTGACCTGGTGTGTGTGTGTCTGTGTGTGTGTCCCTTCCTCTCTCTGTCAATGTCTAGCAGTGGGTTACTTTGGTTTGTTAAGTTAGATTTTTAGATTTACAAGACGCATGATGTTTAAACAGCGTCATTTCTACGGTAACTCACACATTCCTTTTCTAATCTGAAAGAGAACAATACCTTTTACTCAGATAAGCTATGGAGTGGATGGTTATCCATCTGTTTCTGACTGTGTTTGCAGAAGTGTGGGTTATTACTAAAGAAGATGATACAACCTCGGGCCACAACAAATGGGATTTAATGTAGTCTGACAATACCTATATGATATACGTATTGTGTTCACTCCTCTGGGAATGAAAATAAAGTGCATTAGGAAAAGTGAGCACTCTTGTAGGTTGTTAATTTGAGCCAGTTTGCTACAGCAGGAAAATAATCCTGCAGCAACAGGAAATGTGAATTATAATTAATGGACATTTTAGTAGGGTTCGATAAATTTTTCAGAAGGGAACAAGTCTGAAATTACTATGTGGAAATTAGAGACTTCAGAAGCATTTTCAAACCTCAAATACTGTCACGTTCTTTCAAAATCGAACCCAGAAGCAGACCAGGACAAGGAGAGTAGGAAGAAGGTGAGTATTTATTTACAAGTGAATGTGAATGGGTAGATATATCCAGGTGGCGTAGCGGGCAGCGGTGGTGAGTTGATGGGAGTAAATAGGTGGATCCAATGGGGTAGCGGAATCCTCCGACGACCAGGCGGGAATGGGGTAAATGATCCGGGTGAGTAACTGAAGACAGAACAAACGGAGGTAAGTTTAAGGCAAGCAATACGTAAAAAACAACAAAACAAATTCTATCCAACTTGAGGCTGATACTCTGGCACAACATACTGTTCATGGCTAACGATCCGGCAGGGAATGGATGTCAGGTCCGGGCTTATGAAGAGGAGAGATGATGATCAGGACCAGGTGTGCAGATAGCTGATGGGATACAGGTGCGGGTAATCAGAACTCCCAACTGGCTACATTGCCCGGCAACCAAACAGGGTGCGTTCCAGGATGCCGGAAAAAACACTCCAGGACAGAACACAGGCAAAAAAACAGACTCAGGAGACGGGATTCGTGACAGTACCCCCCCTCCGACGAACGCCACCGGGCGGACTACCCGGAGCGCCAGGGTGGAGCCGGTAAAAGTCATGAAGCAGGTCATCGTCAAGGATCTGACGCCGAGGAATCCAACTCCTCTCCTCAGGACCATATCCTTCCCAATCCACTAAATACTGGAAACCTCGACCCCGCCGTCTGGAGTCCATGATGCGGCGCACCGTGTAGACAGGACCACCTCCGATCGTCCGAGGAGGAGGAGGACGAGGAGGAGGGGGCAACAGAGGACTGAGGAGAACCGGCTTGAGGCAGGAGACATGAAAGGTGGGATGTACTCTTAGTGTAGCAGGCAACTTGAGTCGGACCACAACAGGATTAATGATCTTCTCCACTACAAACGGACCAATGAACTTCGGTGACAGTTTCCTCGACTCAGTCCGTAGAGGAAGATCCCGTGTAGCCAACCAAACCCTATCTCCGACGGTATAAGCGGGGGCAGGAATACGGCGACGATTCGCCTGGATCTGATACCGGTCAGAAACCTTAAGGAGGGCCTTCCTGGCCCGATGCCAGGTGCGGTGGCAACGACGAATGTGGGTCTGGACAGAAGGAACCGAGAGATCCCGCTCCTGAGAAGGAAACAAGGGAGGTTGGTAACCGTACAGGCACTGGAAGGGAGACATCCCAGTGGCAGATGAAGGGAGAGTATTATGAGCATACTCGACCCAGGGTAATTGAGAGGACCAAGAGGTGGGATCAGAGGAAACAAGACAGCGCAGCGTGGACCATCTTCTGGTTGGCTCTCTCCGCCTGACCATTAGATTGGGGGTGAAATCCAGATGTGAGACTGACTGTAGCTCCAATGGCCAAACAGAAGGATTTCCAGACAGCAGAGGTAAACTGAGGACCACGGTCAGAAACAATGTCACAGGGCAACCCGTGGACCCTGAACACCTCCCTAATCAGGATCTCGGACGTCTCAGTGGCAGAAGGCAGCTTGGAGAGGGGAACAAAGTGGGCAAACTTGCTGAATCTATCCACAATGGTCAGAATAACCGTGTTACCAACAGAAGAGGGCAACCCCGTGACAAAATCCAGGGCCAGATGCGACCAAGGTCGCCGGGGAATAGGTAGGGGGTGAAGAAGCCCAGAGCTGGCCCGATTGGTACTCTTATTCTGCACACAAACAGGACAAGCGGCAACAAACCTCCGGGTATCTTCTCCCATGGCAGGCCACCAAAATCGTCTGCGCAGTAGCGCCATAGTCCGAGCAACACCAGGGTGACAAGCTATCTTGCTGGCATGGGGCCGCCATCACCTCCTCCTCAATCCTCCATGTAACGGCTCCCACAACAATGTTCTGGGGAAGAATCGTCTCAGTCTTGGCCCCACTCTCCTCCGTCTTGGAGAACATCCGGGACAGGGCGTCCGCCTTCCCGTTCTTCGACCCAGGTCGGAACGTCAGGGAAAAATTGAAGCGTCCAAAAAACAAAGCCCACCGGGCCTGACGGGAGTTCAGACGTTTAGCCGATTGCACGTAAGCCAGATTCTTGTGGTCAGTCCAGACCACAACGGTTGGTCCACTCCCTCCAACCAGTGACGCCACTCCTCCAAGGCAAGCTTCACAGCGAGAAGCTCCCGGTTACCCACATCGTAGTTTCTTTCAGCTGGAGAAAGATGACAAGAGTAGAAGGCGCAGGGATGGAGTTTACCGTCAGTGGAGCTACGCTGGGACAGGATGGCGCCCACCCCCACATCAGACGCATCCACCTCCACAACGAACTGATGGGAAGTGTCAGGTTGAGAGAGAATCGGGGCGTTGGTGAATCGGCTCTTCAAATCTAGAAATGCTCGGTCTGCCTCAGGAGACCAACAGAACTTTCTGGTGCAAGACGTCAGTACAGTTAAAGGGGCGGCCACCCGGCTGTAATCACGGATAAACCTCCGATAAAAATTTGCAAACCCCAGGAATCTCTGGAGCTGCAATCTCGTACCGGGCTGGACCCAATCCCGAACCGCCCGAACCTTCTCTTGGTCCATCTTGATCTCTCCCCTGGAGATGATGTACCCGAGGAAGGACGTCGTGTGGGCGTGAAAATCGCACTTCTCAGCCTTCACGAACAGACGGTTCTCCAATAACCGCTGCAGGACCTGCTTGACATGCTGAACGTGGCTAGAAAGCTCCTTCGAGAAGATGAGGATATCATCCAGGTAAACGAACACAAAAATACCAATCATATCTCTCAGAACGTCATTCACCATACTTTGGAACACAGCAGGAGCGTTGGTCAGTCCAAACGGCATCACCTGGTACTCGAAATGTCCCATCGGAGTATTGAACCCAGTCAACCACTCGTCCCCCTCTTTGATCCGAACCAAATGATAAGCATTACGTAAATCAAGCTTCGTAAAAACCATAGCACCCTGTAAAGAATCGAAAGCCGAGCTCATCAAGGGCAGGGGATACTTGTTCTTGACCGTAATATCATTCAAACCCCGATAATCAATACACGGTCGAAGAGAGCCATCCTTCTTGCTCACAAAAAAAATCCTGCTCCCAGAGGTGATGACGAGGGCCGAATGAGACCTGTAGCTAGAGACTCCTTGATGTAGGTCTCCAAGGCCTCACGTTCAGATCGAGAGATACTGTATAACCGTCCCTTGGGAAAGGCGGCTCCAGGAAACAGATTAATCGCACAGTCATAAGGTCGTGGGGAGGAAGGGACATTCATAAGGGTCACAGGAAAACGGGGTCTGACAGGATTCTTGAGAGGTTGAAACTGGCTCGCTAAAATTCCTCCCAAAACTAGCGAGCCGGGCAGTTTAACGGCCGCTGTGGACAAGCGGAGATGTAATGTCCCGAGCTACCACAGTAGAGACAGCTGTTGGTCTCACGTCTACATTGGCGCTCCTCCTTAGTTAGCCCGTGTCGCCCCACTTGCATTGGTTCAGGATCTGGTGGCAAGACCCCTCCACTAATCCCGTGTGGGAAATAACGATCAATACGTTCTGGTTCACTTCCTGAACCGAATGGTAACCGAGTTGCTGATTGATTGGATTGGCCCCACTGCTTCTCTCTCGGACTCTATTATCTACCCGAATAGATAAAGTGACCAAACTATCTAGGTCACTAGGCTCTGGATAGGAGATCAGCTCGTCCTTGAGTTGCTCCGACAACCCCTGGTAAAAAACCGCTTGTAGTGATTCCTCATTCCAACCACTCTCCACAGCCAATGTCCTGAATTCTATCACAAAGTCTGCCACACTGCGAGCTCCTTGGCGAAGAGAGAACAAACGTTTAGCTGCGTCCTTACCTCGGACTGGATGGTCAAAAAGCTTTCTCATCTCTGCCGTGAAACCCTGGTATGACGTCATGCATGTGTCCCGTCGTTCCCAAACAGCTGAAGCCCATTCCAGAGCTCTACCACACAGCAGCTCAATAACAAAAGCTATCCTAGCCTTATCTGTGGCGTAAGAGTAGGGCTGCAGATCAAAAACTAACCCACACTGTAAAAGAAATGAACGGCATCCTCCCAGATCTCCCTCGTACTTCTCCGGTGTCGGAACCTTGGGCTCATGGAAGGAACCTGCTCCCGAATCGGCAGGTGATATGGGTGAAACAGGTGGTGGATGATCCGCCGGCAACCTGAGCTGATCCTGGATACTCGTTAATCGATCCGATAAGTTCCGGATTGAACCTGCTATCTCGTGTAGCGCCGTGTTGTGTTGTCCCAACATCTTCTCCTGCTGGGTAATGGCATGGCAAACGGAGTCCAGGTCCGCTGCGTTCATCCTTGGCCGGATCGTTCTGTCACGTTCTTTCAAAATCGAACCCAGAAGCAGACCAGGACAAGGAGAGTAGGAAGAAGGTGAGTATTTATTTACAAGTGAATGTGAATGGGTAGATATATCCAGGTGGCGTAGCGGGCAGCGGTGGTGAGTTGATGGGAGTAAATAGGTGGATCCAATGGGGTAGCGGAATTCTCCGACGACCAGGCGGGAATGGGGTAAATGATCCGGGTGAGTAACTGAAGACAGAACAAACGGAGGTAAGTTTAAGGCAAGCAATACGTAAAAAACAACAAAACAAATTCTATCCAACTTGAGGCTGATACTCTGGCACAACATACTGTTCATGGCTAACGATCCGGCAGGGAATGGATGTCAGGTCCGGGCTTATGAAGAGGAGAGATGATGATCAGGACCAGGTGTGCAGATAGCTGATGGGATACAGGTGTGGGTAATCAGAACTCCCAACTGGCTACATTGCCCGGCAACCAGACAGGGTGCGTTCCAGGACTCCGGAAAAAACACTCCAGGACAGAACACAGGCAAAAAACAGACTCAGGAAATGGGATTCGTGACAAATACACACGTTTTTAATTTCCTGCATTGCATAAAATGTATCCTGCAACAGGGTGATCACATTAAGTTCCTACATCTGTACGTCCCTATTTCCCAGCTCCAGGTGTGAGATCGGTGTGGGAATGCCGCCCCATACCGTACCCATTCCATTCCCTATTCCAATCCCCTCACACTGCCAGGATATTGACAAGTTTAATCACATACACATATTTCTGCTCGTAAATAAAACAAGCACTCACAAGTGATGTAATTAGAATGAATTATGGAGAAGAGATTAAGATTAGCACCAGCATCATTACACATATTATATTTATAAACTCACGTCGTTATGTTCACCTAGATTAAGCTCAAATAACCTTGAGTTTTTCCCTCTCTCTTCTTAGAAACACACAGATTCATTATATGGATATAAATTATATTAAACATGTTGGTTTGAGGGCTCTTTGTGTGAAGCCTGTGATGGCATGTGTTGCATGCATGATATGTCCATAGAGTGCAGTTAGAGGTCATGTTGAAGGAGTGAAAGGGAATTGAAGAGGAAGAAATCGTAGCCAATTCGAATGATCTGTACTAGGGTTGTTTGACTCTGGTTCTCAAGGGCCACAGAGTACTGGTTTGTGGAAAACTCCTAACTTCTTCAACCTTGACATGGAATGAGACAGAATTTGAACAGGTGTGTGAAATCTATGGCCTATCAGTAACAATGATTGATCAATGAAATAACATGAGGAACTTAAAACCAACAGGGACTGCATCCCTCGAAGGGCTGGAGCAGTACTCCTCGGATTTCAATTTAAGGATGTATTCTATCAAAAGTCGTACTCTCTCTGTTTGACAATAGCATTATCTCTGCAGACTCCATTGCATTATATTCATCCACAAACTGCTCTCATTGAAAAATGTTTTCCTGGCCACATTTTGACGCTTCATTTCTGTCTGTTTGAAGAGAGCTCTTGAAGAGGAAACGCTGATTCAGAGAGATGATTGCTTTTGAAAACCTGAACTACATTTGCACATGTTTAATGTGCATTGCAGTAGTGTGCTTACCACTTTCCATGCAGATTCATTGTGGCGTAGGTGATTACCTGAGAGACTCTTTTTGTTTCGCCCGAGTCTCTCTCTCTGCCAGACAAACAAAACAAGTGTTTATTCATCATCAACCCAGCAGTGTATTTTCCGGGTACTGAGTTCCCTCCCCTCTCAGTAAAAGTGTCTTAAACACTCCTTTCCCATCTAGATAAACCCATAATGAGTGTTATATTGAGGGTGGAATTAGAAGCCGGTGTCCACATGAATAGTCTCTCTCTCTCCCTGCCTTATCGCCGGTCCAGACGGAGCCTAGCTATATGCAAAAGGAAAGCGGACGGTAAGCTTCTTAGAGGAATTTCTCACATCTGTACTGCCTCCTAAAAACAAATACAGAGGACAGAGTTTATAGACAAATTTAAAGGCCTGAGAAAACAGAATTTTATTTAGATTTTATTTCGAACAAGCATGGGATCGGTCCTAGAAACTCCACTACCTACACCCTGACCCTTTTACTCCCTCCCTGTCCGTGTCGAGTCAGCCAATCAAACGACTCAATGGTGTCCTTCACATTACTGTATGGGCAAAGTGATGATCCACCACAAGTAAATTAAACTGGTGGCTTGCCATCCCCAGCCTGTGTGTGTGTGTGTGTGTGTGTGTGTGTGTGTGTGTGTGTGTGTGTGTGTGTGTGTGTGTGTGTGTGTGTGTGTGTGTGTGTGTGTGTTCACAATTGGAGCTACAGGGTCTGCAGGTTTTTGTTCCAGCCCAGCACTAACTCATCCGATTACAGTAACGGTGGACAGAAAATTACTCTCATCAACTGTTTGTGCCTGTAGCTCATCTGGACTATGCTTAATGACCATTATATAAAGGATGGGGGGGGAAAAGGTTTGCAAGTTAATTTGTTGACGTAGTAGCAAGTTGAGTACACCAGTCAGGGTTGGATAAGCACCTTTCATATGTAGATGTTACTTAAGCAGCCGTACTGTGTTTCTCCTTCTGTGGCCACCTCTGTGGCCATCTCTCCCAGGGCTGTTAGCTGTCATTGCAGGTGCAGAAGACAGGAAAGGTGGCTCATTGACTTAAACGGTTTCCTCATTATTAATTTAGCATGTTGCTGAGCGGTTTGAAAGGAGAGTGGTGAGACACCTTCTCCATGGTTCTGGCTGGCAGTGTTTCACTCTATTAAACGCTGTCTGGGGGCATCATTTATTAACATGATCCATGAGATGGATGACGGGGGAAGGCGGAGGGGGAGGAAGGGAGAGGAGGGGGAGAGGGAGGCAGGGAGAGGAGAGGGGGAAGGGAGAGGAGAGGTGGGAGGTAATACTGGGCCGCCTGTCATCAGTGGTTAGTTCAGTAAGAGCATGGAGACATGAACCCCCAACGGGAGAGCAGCAGGCTTTTATCCACCTGCCCTGCACGTCCCCGCTCCCTGCCTACTGTCAGGTCAGCCTGGGAGAGGATCACCCCTTCACCCCCACCTGACCTCTGGGTCTACGTTCATGGATAAGGGGAGAAAGACTGATGAGTAGACGCTATGGACACTGGGGATCCTGAAGATGACTTCCTTTATAATGGGCTTCTAGGGTTAGCCTGAAGAGGGCATGTAATGTCCAGAGTTTTAGTTATCGCCGCCAAAAGACTGTTTGTTACAGAGTGTAATTTTTATAGATGTTTGGCATAATGGACCGCAGTCATTTGAGAGCCAACTCAACTCACTGTTGGCTGTGAAAATACTGCAGCTCAGACTTTCTCTCACCCTCTCTCTCCCTCCCCTCACCTCACAGCCCTGCATTCTCGAACACTTCAACAGACCTCCCTGTGTCTTATTGTAATAAAAACAGTTTAACAGCTCGGTCCTGTAGCTCCTTCCACTTTTTCATGTCAGCCGGTTACTTCCTGGGGTCTGGTTAGATCCTGGGGTCTGGTTAGGTCCTGGGGTCTGGTTAGGTCCTGGGGTCTGGTTAGGTCCTGGGTCTGGTTAGGTCCCAGGGGTTCTGGTTAGGTCCTGGGGTCTGGTTACATCTGTCTGAAAAGCCCAGACATGTCATCAGGGTCGTCTCATTCAGTCTGACCTCCCGAGGTCCAGTAACACACTCACACACACCATGCCTTTATGTTACACCATTCATACAGTGGGGCAAAAAAGTATTTAGTCAGCCACCAATTGTGCAAGTTCTCCCACTTAAAAAGATGAGAGAGGCCTGTAATTTTCATCATAGGTACACTTCAACTGACAGACAAAATGAGAAAAAAAATCCAGAAAATCACATTGTAGGGATTTTTAATGAATTTATTTGCAAATTATGGTGGAAAATAAGTATTTAGTCAATAACAAAAGTTTATCTCAATACTTTGTTATATACCCTTTGTTGGCAATGACAGAGGTCAAACGTTTTCTGTAAGTCTTCACAAGGTTTTCACACACTGTTGCTGGTATTTTGGCCCATTCCTCCATGCAGATCTCCTCTAGAGCAGTGATGTTTTGGGGCTGTTGCTGGGCAACACAGACTTTCAACTCCCTTCAAAGATTTTCTATGGGGTTGAGATCTGGAGACTGGCTAGGCCACTCCAGGACCTTGAAATGCTTCTTACGAAGCCACTCCTTCGTTGCCCGGGCGGTGTGTTTGAGATCATTGTCATGCTGAAAGACCCAGCCACGTTTCATCTTCAATGCCCTTGCTGATGGAAGGAGGTTTTCACTCAAAATCTCACAATACATGGCCCCATTCATTCTTTCCTTTACACGGATCAGTCGTCCTGGTCCCTTTGCAGAAAAACAGCCCCAAAGCATGATGTTTCCACCCCCATGCTTCACAGTAGGTATGGTGTTCTTTGGATGCAACTCAGCATTCTTTGTCCTCCAAACACGACGAATTTGGTTTCATCTGACCATATGACATTCTCCCAATCTTCTTCTGGATCATCCAAATGCTCTCTAGCAAACTTCAGACGGACCTGGACATGTACTGGCTTAAGCAGGGGGACACGTCTGGCACTGCAGGATTTGAGTCCCTGGCGGCGTAGTGTGTTACTGATGGTAGGCTTTGTTACTTTGGTCCCAGCTCTCTGGAGGTCATTCACTAGGTCCCCCCGTGTGGTTCTGGGATTTTTGCTCACCGTCCTTGTGATCATTTCGACCCCACGGGGTGAGATCTTGCGTGGAGCCCCAGATCGAGGGAGATTATCAGCCTGGTGCAGGTCTACAATTTTGTTTCCTTTTTGTGTCCTTTGACAGCTCTTTGGTCTTGGCCATAGTGGAGTTTGGAGTGTGACTGTTTGAAGTTGTGGACAGGTGTCTTTTATACTGATAAGAAGTTCAAACAGGTGCCATTAATACAGATAACGAGTGGAGGACAGAGGAGCCTCTTAAAGAAGAAGTTACAGGTCTGTGAAAGCCAGAAATCTTGCTTGTTTGTAGGTGACCAAATACTTATTTTCCACCATAATTTGCAAATAAAATCATAAAAAATCCTACATTGTGATTTTCTGGATTTTTTCTTCTTATTTTGCCTATCATAGTTGAAGTGTACCTATGATGGAAATTACAGGCCTCTCTCATCTTGTTAAGTTGGAGAACTTACACAATTGGTGGCTGACTAAATACTTTTTTTGCCCCACTGTATGTGCTTCCTTCTATAGCTGGGGGACACTCCAGGAGTGATAAGTATAATTTTTGTCCTAATGTGTTGTTGTCAAGTACTGTCTTTTTCCTAGCTAGGGCCAGCTAGTGCTGCATGTCTTCCCAGTAACATACTTGGTGTGTGAACTGCTTTAAAAAATATTAAAAAATAACCTAGGCAAGTCAGTTAAGAACAAATTCTTATTTACAATGACAGCCTACCCCCCCCAGACAAACTCTCATGACTCTGGGCCAATTGTGCGCCGCCCTATGGGACTCTCGATCATGGCCAGTTGTGACACAGCCTGGGAACGAACCAGAGTCGGTAGTGACGCTTCTAGCATTGCAATGCAGTGCCTTAGACCACTGCACCACTAGGGAGGCCAGGTTATGAACTGACTGCTCATATCTTGCAGATGACAGTGACACATCAACCAGGATTAAAGGTCAGGGCAATTACGTTTGACTTCGTCTTTACTAGAGGCTGTTCGCCTACTAATCTCACTGCAACCCCCCTCCAGGTCTCTAATTATTTTCTTTTTCTGTCTCTCCTCCAACCCTAGCCACTCAGCCGCTACCCAGATGGTCATGCACTGTTGCAGTCTTCGCTCTCTCTCTCCCACTACTCTCTTCTCTTCTATCCTATCATCTCCTTTCCTTCTCCCTCCTATCTCCTGTTTCTTCCTCTTCGCCCCTACTCTCCTCCCTTTCCGCATCCTATGACTCGCACTGTCCCCTTTCCTCCCGGGTCGGCTCAGCCCTCCCCTCCATCTCCGTCGCTGAGTGACTCATTGCGAGCTTACAGAACAGGGCTGCAGGCAACTGAGCGAAAATGGAGGAAAACTAAACTCCTTTCACTCCCCCCTCTCCATGTTTCTGCTGCTAAAGCCACTTTCCTTCGCTCTAAATTTCAAGCTTCTGCCTTTAACCCTGGGAAACTATTTTCCACCTTCTCCTCCCTCCTTAATCGTCCACCATTGTCAACATCTTTGAAAAGAAGGTTGATGACATTCACTCCTCATTCACTCACCCACAACTACCCTACGCCTTGGTCTCTTTTTCCCTTCACTCTACAAATGAAATCCTGTGACCAGTGAAGTCCGGCCACCCGACAACCTGCCCGCTCGCCCCCATCCCCTCCTCCCTTCTCCAGATCATTTCTGGAGACCTTCTCACTTCCCTCATCAACTCATCCTTGACCACAGGCTCCTTCCCCTCTGACTTCCAAATGGCCAGAGTCGCTCCCCTCGTCAAGAAATCAACACTCGACCCTTCTGATGTCAAAAACTACAGACCGGTATCCCTTCTTTCTTTACTTTCCAAAACACTTGCGCACCCTGTCTCCGATCAACTTTCTCGTTATCTCTTGTACAACGATCTTCTTGACCCTAACCAGTCGGCCTTCAAGATGGGTCACTCAAATGAGACCGCTCTTCTCTGTGTCATGGAGGCTCTCTACACTGCCAACGCTGACCCTCTCTCCTCTGTGTCACGGAGGCTGTCCTCACTGCCAACGCTGACCCTCTCTCCTCTGTGTCACAGAGGCTGTCCTCACTGCCAACGCTGACCCTCTCTCCTCTGTGTCACGGAGGCTGTCCTCACTGCCAACGCTGACCCTCTCTCCTCTGTGTCACGGAGGCTGTCCTCACTGCCAACGCTGACCCTCTCTCCTCTGTGTCACGGAGGCTGTCCTCACTGCCAACGCTGACCCTCTCTCCTCTGTGTCACGGAGGCTGTCCTCACTGCCAACGCTGACCCTCTCTCCTCTGTGTCACGGAGGCTCTCTGCACTGCCAGAGCCGACTCTCTCTCCTCTGTGTCACAGAGGCTGTCCTCACTGCCAACGCTGACCCTCTCTTCTCTGTTCTAATCCTTCTGAATCTCTCCGCTGCCTTCAACATCATGAACCAACAGATCCTCCTCTCCATCCTTTCCAGATTGCATTCTATCTGACAGGCTGCTCCTATCAGGTGACGTGTAGAGGATTGGTGTCTGCAACACGTACTCTCACTACTGGTGTCCCACAGGGCTTGGTTATAAGCCCTCTCATCTTGTCTCCATACACCAAGTCACTCGGCTCTGTCATATCCTCACATCGTCTCTCCTATCACTGTAATGACGCTCAAATACTTTTGTCCTTGTCCTCTTCTGACACCCAGGTTGCGACACGCACTCTGCGTGCCTGGCAGATATCTCAGCTTGGATGTCAGCCCACCACCTCAAGCTCAACCTTGACAGAGATGCTCTTCTTTCCGGGGAAGGCCTGCCCGCTCCAAGACCTTTCCATCACGGTTGACAACTCCACTGTGTTCCCCTCCCAAAGTGCAAAGAACCCACTCACTGTTTGCTTGGCTCCCCGCTTGTGCCATCAAACCCCTGCAACTTATCTAGAATGCTGCAGTCCACCTGGTATTCAACCTTTCCAAATTCTCCCATGTCCCCCCGCTGTTCTGCACACTCCACTGGATTCCAGTCAAAGGTTGCATCCACAACAAGACCATGGTACTTGCCTACAGAACAGCAACAGGAACTGCCTCCCTACCTTCAGGCTATGCTCAAACCCTACACCCCAATCTGAGCACTCCGTTCTGCCACCTCTGGTCTCTTGGCCCTCCCACCCCTACGGGAGGGAAGCTCCCACTCAGCCCAATTCAAGCTCTTCTCTGTCCTGGAACCCCAATGGTGGAACCAGCTTCACTCTGAAACAAGGACAGTAGAGTCCCTGTACCTCTTCCAAAAACATCTTAAACCCTACCTCTTGCTCTGACTTTGCTGATAGCTACCTTATTGAGGAACAATTGACTTACTATGACTGTGATATGGGGTTGTCCCACCTTGCTATCTTAAGATGAATGCACTAACTGTAAGTTGTTCTGGATAAGAGCATCTGCTAAATGACTCAAATGTAAATGTGAGGAAAGTGAGCCACAGCGGACACACCTCTGTGGTCAACCCAGGGCAGAGCAGCTGCTCTCAACATAGGAGTCGATGGGAGGCCAAGGGCTTTGGCCCTGAACGCTTTGGCCTTGGCCTACTGTAATTATCACTCAGCTGGGAGGAGGGAAGTAGGGAAGGAGGGAGGAGCTGGAGGTGAAAAGTCATGGGGTGCGGTAAGAGGAGATATAAGTACTCTGTAGAGATACTACTGCAGTTAATAAATAAAAAAATGTAACCTTTCTTTTTTCAGGGAGTCATGCTGAGACCAAGGTCGCTCTTTACAGACAAACCCTGAATTACAGAAATTACAGAAAATAAAAACTTAAAAATACAAAATGCAAGCAGAAAGAAAGAAAAACACAGTTATTCATCAGTAATAGTTGTACAGTACCAGTCAAATGATTGAACACAGCTACTAATTTCAGGGTTTTTCTTTATTTTTACTATTTTCTACAATGCAGAATAATTAGTGAAGACATCAAAACTATGAAATAACACATGGAATCATGTAGTAACCAAAAAAAGTGTTAAACAAATTATGTATTTTATATTTGAGATTCTTCAAAGTAGCCACCCTTTGCACACTCTTGGCATTATCTCAACCAGCTTCATGAGGTAGTCACCTGGAATGCATTTCAATTAACAGGTGTGCCTTGTTAAAAATTAATTTGTTGGATTTCTTTCCATCTTAATGCGTTTGAGCCAATCAGTTGTGTTGTGACAAGGTAGGGGTGGTATACAGAAGTTAGCCCTATTTGGTAAAATACGAAGTCCATATTATGGCAAGAACAGCTCAAAAAAGCAAAGAGAAATGACTGTCCATCATTACCTTAAGACATGAAGGTCAGTAAATCTGGAAAATTTCAAGAACTTTGAAAGTTTCTTCAAGTGCGGTCGCAAAAAACATAAAGTGCTATGATGAAACTGGCTCTCATGAGGACTGCCACAGGAAATGAAGACCCAGACCTCTGCTGTAGAGGATCTTTCGAGGTCCCAGCGTCAGAAATTGCAGCCCAAGTAAATGGTTCACAGAGTTCAAGTAACAGACACATCTCAAAATGAACTGTTCAGAGGAGACTGCATGAATGAGGCCTTCATGGTCGAAGTGCTGCAAAAAAAAAACAATACTGAAGGACACCAATAATAAGTAGAGACTTTCTTGGGCCAAGAAACATGAGCAATGGACATTAGACCGGTGGAAATCTGTCATTTGGTCTGATGAGTCTAAATTGTTGGATCTATTTTGGTCTTTGTGAGACGCAGAGTAGGTGAACAGATGATCTCTGCATGTGTGGTTCCCACCGTGAAGCATGGAGGAGGTGTGATGGTGTAGGGGTGATTTGCGGGTGACTCTGTCAGTGATTTATTTAGAATTCAAGGCACAGCATTCTGCAGCGATACGCCATCCTATCTGGTTTGCACTTAGTGGGACTATCATTTGATTTCAACAGGACAATGACCCAAAACACACCTCTAGGCTGTCTAGGGGCTATTTGAAAAATAAGGAGTGTTTGAGAGTGATGGAGTGCTGCATCAGATGACCTGGCCTCCACAATCACCCGACCTCAACCCAATTGAGATGGTTTGTGATGAGTTGGACCGCAGAGTGAAGGAAAAGCAGCCAACAAGCGCTCAGCATATGTGGGAACTCCTTCAAGACTGTTGGAAAAGCATTCCTGGTGAAACCTGGTTGAGAGAATACCAAGAGTGTGCAAAGCTGTCATCAAGGCAAAGGGTGGCTACTTTGAATAGTATAAAATATAAAATACAAACTTTTGACTGGTACTGTACGTAGCACGTGTCTCTTCTCATTTGCCAAACCGTTGATACATAGAAACTTTGGTCTTAACAGTGCACAGGTATTCTCCTTTCTGTTATCCGGTATACCCTGCATCTTTTATATCTGTTGGGTGTGTGTACTACAGCAACTGCAAATGTGAAACAGAATGAGTCAAGAGTGAAGGTTCATTTATAGGAGTGGAGGAGAGTGATAGTGTCCTATTGTCCCAGACAAAGTTAGAGATAGAAGGCAAAGATATAAAAAGACTGAGCGATGAGGCACAAGTGTAGGAGAGGTAGAAAGAGATGAATAAAGACAGATCAAGCGATTGCGAGTGACTTACAATGTGCTTTCACAGCATATGTCTGTGTGTGTGTGTGTGTGTGTGTGTGTGTGTGTGTGTGTGTGTGTGTGTGTGTGTGTGTGTGTGTGTGTGTGTGTGTGTGTGTGTGTGTGTGTGTGTGTGTGTGTGTGTGTGTGTGTGTGTGTGTGTGTTATTGCAAATCCAGACGTATGTGTATGTAAGGTAAAACTGACCCAGATGTATTGGTACTGTAGTGGGATCTTTCCTGTCCTTACAGTGACACAATGAGTACTATAATGTATACTATTTCCAGTTAATCTAGACACACAGACTCATAACTGTATCTATGAAGTGTCCCCCTCACCCTACCAGCCCTCCCTGCTCCCTCCTCCTCCTTCCCTCCTCGTCTTCCCCATCTTTTCCTCACATTAGAACGAGCTCTGCATTCTCCTCGGCTCTGCATGAGTCATGACATTAATTGAAATACATTTACATTGCAGGCATGCACATATTATAATGGTATTTTTCATTGCCAGGTTCCACAGAGAATAGAATGCATCACAACTTGTCTCGCTTACAGTGAAATTGGTGTATGCTGATAATGCTACCACATGTCTGTGCTTTGTAGCACCTACACGAAAGGGAATACATTCTGAAATAAACTGCTCACGGTCATGAAAGCATATCCGTTCTGCTCTTGAAAACAAGTTGTTTATACATACAGTATTCATAGATTATGATTTTAAGAAGTCGCTCTGGATAAGAGCGTCTGCTAAATGACTGAAATGTAAATGTGTAATGTGTCACGTTCTGACATTAGTTCTTTTATTATGTCTTTGTTTTAGTATGGTCAGGGCGTGAGTTGGGTGGGTTGTCTATGTTCCGTTTTCTATGTTGTGTTTGCGTTTGGCCTGGTATGGTTCTCAATCAGAGGCAGGTGTCGTTAGTTGTCTCTGATTGAGAATCATACTTAGGTAGCCTTTTCCCACTTGTGTTTCGTGGGTGTTTATTTTCTGTTCTGTGTTTTATTTCACCGTTCAGGACTATTCGTTTGTCGTTTTATTGTTTTTGTTTCAGTGTTCACTATTCATATTAAAAATCAAGATGAACACTTACCACGCTGCGCTTCGCTCCTCTCCTTCATACGACGACCGTTACATAATGCTTCTACTCTTTTTCCACAAAGGCTAGTTTGAAGTTAGTTGCAGAAAAACAGACATTGGGAAAGAGTTAGTCAAGCCAAATGCCTTACAGGGACTCTTCTTACATTAACAACATAGTCAATCAATGTTTAACTGACTTTTCTGTTAATTGTAGTTTGTGGGAGAAAATGGCCAACTTAAACATCATTGAGTGGTTCCCTAATGGTGGATCTGTGAACAGTGGAATGATGGCTCTAATTGAATTATTCCACAGTAAGAGAAACAGTGAAATAGACTCAGTCAGAGACAGGCAGAGTTGTTAAAAGCAGGGTGAGGAAGGGAAAGGAAACCAATTAAACCACAACAAAAGAAATCAACTGACCGAAGCAAGTGACAAAATAGGATAATTGGATATTAGATAAGAAAAGCAAGGCTTGTATCTAAAATAGGATAATTATATATAGAAAAGCAAGGCTTGTACCCAATTTAGTGGAGGATCAAAGAAACTCTGAGAACTGCCAGGTGGTGAAATCCAGCATCATAACCATCATAACCATTCAGAAGTTTGATATGATTGTATGCCTCAATGTACTGTTTTAGTGCTGCATTCAGCCTTTCTGGCTGTGCTTGTGAAGTACTACCAGCCCTAGGTGACTCCGTGTCAATATAAACCACCCAAAGTTTGGGTTGGCCAGACTACCTTCGACTTGCCTGAATTCCTGCATGCTCTCTAGAGTATGACATGTAATAGTTCTCTCCTAAAATCAGAAACCCTAACAACTTTGCTATCTTTCATTTTGAAGGCAGGCAGTAGAGATGATATCATATTCAGAGACTTATTCAGACTGACAGGGCAGATAAAACTTTGAGTCTGAGGCGATATGTGTTGTTCAGCCCTTTCACATTGCTGATTAGTCATTGTCCTGCTGGTGAGGTGGGTTGTGTTGTCTTGGTGGTATTATACTGTGGTGGGCTGTGTGTGTGTGTGTGTGTTGTCTTGGTGATATTATACTGTGGTGGGCTGTGTGTGTGTTGTCTTGGCGATATTATACTGTGGTGGGCTGTGTGTGTGTGTGTTGTCTTGTTGATATTATAATGTGGTGGGCTGTGTGTGTTGTCTTGGCAATATTATACTGTTGATGGGCTGTGTGTGTGTTGTCTTGGCGATATTATACTGTGGTGGGTTGTGTGTGTGTATGTTGTTTCAGTTACATCATCTTTGTTTGCTTTCACATTAAGCGCTAAAGGGGGTTTGGTCTATTTGTTGACTACAGCACCGCCAGTTTCCACGAGTGTCAACAGAGGTGTGCTTTGATGAACAGTTCATTAGACCACGTTGCAAAATGTAAGCGCTTCTCATTAGGGTAATAATAGACTAGAATGTAACACAGGAGACATACACACAGGGATGTCCAGGTTTGTATAAACCATGTATGTTCTACACGGACATTCTACGAACACTCAACAGGGCCATCACCCAACAGTGTTGCTAATTGGATGGAGGGGGTTGTTTGTTTCCCATCCATCAACAGTGTGTGCATGTGTGTCGTAAAATGGAGGTACTCTTCAATTTGTTATAATGGCTTACAGTACAGGGTGGATAAGGTAAGGGAAAGAAAAAAAGGTTTGTAGACTAGAGCTTGTACAGTTAACAGTGGGCTGGGGAAAGACCTGTCTCAAGGAGGAAGAACCATAAGCTGTATAGAACACAACAGAGGATATTAATTACTATTATTGTCAGGTTGTCCACTACTGGTATAGAAGTCAGGGGCAGGAGAGCAGAGAGTTGTGATCAGGCGCGCACTTTATTTGACAGAAGCAACAAAAGACGGATGAAACTGCGTCTAAAACCTCTAGCCAATGGCAAAAGTGAAAAGCGCAACAACAGTCACAATAATGCAAATGTTTAACAATTAAACATACTTCAGGTTAAACATAGTACCCGGGGGAAAAACAGCCTGGCGAGTCACACAAAACATGTAACAAAACAATTCCACACAAAGACATGGGGGGGAACAGAGGGAATATATATGTAGTGTGATTATGGAATGTAAACCAGGTGTGCGGGGAAACAAGACAAAACAAATGGAACAATGAAAAGTGGAGCGGCGATGGCTAGAAGACCGGTGACGTCGACCGCCGACCGCCGCCCAAACAAGGACAGGAGCTGACTTCGGCGGAAGTCGTGACAATTATATTAGCATTACAGTATATTACCCAATTCATTTTTAACTGGTAAGACAATCTCCCCTCAGATGACCGAGAGGTCTTTGAAGAACAGTTTCCCCAAAGTCACATAATGGAGGTAATGGTAATAGGGAGCAGGGGGAGGATAGAATAGGTATGATATAGGTCAAAGTTCACATTAAACATGTATAGAACAGGACGACCACTTAGGGAAGAGGACGGATGAGGGAGCTATACCACTATGTGCTGGCTGCTTAACGAGATTCTTGGGAAATTGGACTTGTTTTTCAATACATGGTTTGTTAGGACCATGGGAAGTGTATTTTTTACCGTTTTCCTCCCCAATTGGTAGTTACAGTCTTGTCCCATAGCTGCAAATCCTGTACGGACTTAGGAGAGACGAAGGTCGACACACTGCTCGCTTAACCCAGAAGCTAGATGCACCAATGTCAACCGGAAACACCGTACAACTGGCGAACATGTCAGCGTGGATGAGCCTGGCCCGCCACATGAGTCGTAAGAACACGATGGGACAAAAACATCCCGGCCGGCCAAACCCTCCCCTAACCCGGACGACGCTGGGCCAATTGTGCACTGCCTCATGGGTCTCCCGGTCTGTGACAAAGCTCGGGATCGAACACGGGTCTGTAGTGATGCCTCAAGCACTGCGAAGCAGTACCTTAGACTGCTGCGCCACTCGGGAGGCCAGAGAAATGGTTTGTTAGGGCCGTGAGAAGTGGTTTATTAGAACCGTGAGAAGTGGTTTGTTAGGACCGTGAGAATTGGTTTGTTAGGACCGTGAGAAGTGGTTTGGTAGGACTGTGAGAAGTAATTTGTTAGGACCGTGAGAATTGGTTTATTAGGACTGTGAGAGGCATTACAAACATGTTACAAGACCCATGAGTAGAGAGTGTAGTGCCACATGTTTATCATCAAGGGCTCTTTTTCAAGGAGCTGACTGTCATTTCCTTTATACGTTTATGAAAGTGCAATACAACGCTTTACTGCTTCGTTTGGTCTTTTGCGATGCTAAGGGTAAGTGCCTGTCGAGGGCTCTCTGAAGCCCAATCAAACGCAAGAGTCAGCGAACTGTCAGCTTTATGGAGTTGCAAAAGCTTTTTAAAATATAAAATGGTCCTGATTTTCCCTGGCAATTTGTTAACCCTTCAGACCCCAATACAATTCTAGAATGCTGTTGTCGATTACTGAGAATGTTCACGATGAAGCTCATTTTCTCACACATTTCAAACAAACAAGCATAGCTCAAAAAACAAACAAATGAGAATTACAAGTTCACTTAGTTTCAAAGAACACAACCTCTTCTTTATTATTCATGTCAATAGGAACAACACTCATTTTGTTTTCCATTTGGTAAAGACTCTCACTATCAAAAAACTATTAACACTCAACACAAACAAATGTACAAATACAAACTATTCAGAGACTATATCAAAATAGAATAGATATGATATAGGTCAAAGTTCACATTAAATATGTATAGAACGGGACGACCACTTAGGGAAGAGGAGGGATGAGGGGAGCTATACCACTATGTGCTGGCTGCTTAACGAGATTCTTGGGAAATTGGACTTGTTTTTCAATACATGGTTTGTCAGGACTATGGGAAGTGTATTTTTTACCATTTTCCTCCCCAATTGGCAGTTACAGTCTTGTTTCATTGCTGCAACTTCCTTACGAACTTGGGAGAGACGAAGGTCTACACACTGCTCGCTTAACCCAGAAGCACCAATGTGTCGGAGGAAACACCGTACAACATGTCAGTGTGGATGAGCCCGGCCCGCCACAGGAGTCGCAAGAACACGATGGGACAAGAACATCCCGGCCGGGCAAACCCTCCCCTATCCCGGACGATGCTGGGCCAATTGTGCACCACCTTATGGGTCTCCCGGTCGCGGTTGGCTGCGACAAGGCCCGGGATCGAACCCGGGTCTGTAGAGATGCCTCAAGCACTGTGATGTAGTGCCTTAGACTGCTGCGCCACTCGGGAGGCCAGAGAAATGGTTTATTATGACAGTGAGAAGTGGTTTGTTAGGACCGTGAGGAGTGGTTTGTTAGGACCGTGAGAATCGGTTTATTTGGACCGTGAGAAGTGGTTTGTTAGGACCGTGAGAATCGGTTTATTAGGACCGTGAGAAGTGGTTTGTTAGGACCGTGAGAAGTGGTTTGTTAGGACTGTGAGAATCGTTTTATTTGGACCGTGAGAAGTGGTTTGTTAGGACCGTGAGAAGTGGTTTGTTAGGACCGTGAGAAGTGGTTTGTTCGGACCGGGAGAAGTGGTTTGTTAGGACCGTGAGAAGTGGTTTGTTAGGACCGTGAGAAGTGGTTTGTTTGGACCGGGAGAAGTGGTTTGTTAGGACCGTGAGAATTGGTTTATTAGGACCGGGAGAAGTAATTTGTTAGGACCGTGAGAATTGGTTTATTAGGACCGTGAGAATTGGTTTATTAGGACCGTGAGAATTGGTTTATTAGGACCGTGAGAAGTAATTTGTTAGGACTGTGAGAATTGGTTTATTAGGACCGTGAGAATCGGTTTATTTGGACCGTGAGAAGTGGTTTGTTAGGACCGTGAGAAGTGGTTTGTTAGGACAATGAGAAGTGGTTTGTTAGGACCGTGAGAAGTGGTTTGTTAGAACCGTGAGAAGTGGTTTGTTCGAACCGTGAGAAGTGGTTTGTTAGGACCTTCAGAAGTGGTTTGTTAGGACCGTGAGAATTGGTTTATTAGGACCGTGAGAAGTAATTTGTTTGGACCGTGAGAAGTGGTTTGTTTAGACCGTGAGAAGTGGTTTATTAGGACCGTGAGAAGTGGTTTGTTAGGACCATGAGAATTGGTTTATTAGGACCGTGAGAAGTAATTTGTTAGGACCGTGAGAATTGGTTTATTACGACCGTGAGAATTGGTTTATTAGGACCGTGAGAAGTAATTTGTTAGGACCGTGAGAATTGGTTTATTACGACCGTGAGAATTGGTTTATTAGGACCGTGAGAAGTAATTTGTTAGGACCGTGAGAATTGGTTTGTTAGGACCGTGAGAAGTGGTTTGGTAGGACCGTGAGAAGTAATTTGTTAGGACCGTGAGAATTGGTTTATTAGGACTGTGAGAGGCATTACAAACATGGTACAAGACCCACGAGTAGAGAGTGTAGTGCCACATGTTTATCATCAAGGGCTCTTTTTCAAGGAGCTGACTGTCATTTCCTTTATATGTTTATGAAAGTGCAATTCTGTTTCATTTGGTCTTTTGCGATGCTAAGGGTAAGTGCCTGTCGAGGGCTCTCTGAAGCCCAATCAAACGCGAAAGTCAGCGAACTGTCAGCTTTATGGAGTTGCAAAAGCTTTTTAAAATGTAAAATGGTCCTGATTTTCCCTGGCAATTTGTTAACCCTTCAGACCCCAATACAATTCTAGAATGCTGCTGTCGATTACTGAGAATGTTCACGATGAAGCTCATTTTCTCACACATTTCAAACAAACAAGCATAGCTCAAAAACAAATAACAAATGAGAATTACAAGTTCACTTAGTTTTAAAGAACACAACCTCTTCTTTAATATGACACCACATTCATGTCAATAGGAACAACACTCATTTTGTCTTTCATTGTGTAAAGACTCTCACTATCAAAAAACTATTAACACTCAACACAAACAAATGTACAAATACAAACAACTATTCAGAGACTATATCAAAATGTAGATAACTTATCTCAATAAGATTTAGTATAGACCAGGCCTGAAACAAAATGTAGAAATAGTAGCCTACTTTGACAACAATTCAGTGAATGCAACAAGTATTAGATAGAGACAGATAAAGAGACAAGATACAAAACTCTTCAGCGACAATAAAATATTTGTAAGACAAATTCATATTTCACACGGTCACTTTAGTGTTTGCATTTAGCCTACAACATATCATGGAACTTCTGGAAGCACGGCCTCATCCTGCAAAGTGGCTCAGAACACGTAGAGCCCCCAAAGGAGGTTTCTACACATCTGCCACTCTTTGCCCTGCGTCCACTCCAGATGCACACCACACAACCTCTCTTGTGCCCTTCAAACTTCACCTGCTTTCAAATGAGTTACAACTTGGTCTACACGCCCTGGTGCCGCCCTGGTGCTCTCCTCTTCCTGCCACTGTAGCCATATCACAAAGTGACTGCACAAGCTGCATTTTAAATGTCTTCAGGGACCAGCGCCTGCGGTTTCTGGGAAGGGGCCTTTGTAGGGTGCCCCACACAATGTACGCATTTATGATGGCAATGTTGAGCATCCCGCAAAACACGTACTTCCCCACCCCCATCCCCCCCCATTTTCTTATTGTAATCCATTACAAGCTCCGGAGCAGTTATAACTTCCTACCACTTTTAAAAACAACTCCAAAACAAGTCACTTTAGTCCCTGGCTGTGTGGTACAAGGGTGAATGGTGGGACATGCGGCAGATACACTCCATGGAAACATAGGCTCCCCTCTCGTGTGTGATCTCCCTCTTCCCCACCCTTTTCCTTCTCCTCCTCTCTCTGCTTCCTCCTCTCCCTCTGATGGCTCCTCGCCTACTGATTCTTCCTCCTGTTCCTCCTCCTCTTCCTCATCATGTTCCTCTCCCTCCAATCTCCTCTCCTTCACTCTCCTCTTCCTCTCTCCCTCCACTCTCCTCTCGCTCTACATCTCTATCCCTCCAGTCGTCTCTAACTCCTCTTCCTCCCTTCTCAACCATACACACTGACTTCCTAATAAGGGGTTTCCATAATAAAGTGTATTATACAGTTACAAGCCTCCCAGTCAACACACACACGCTCTTGCTGCGGGCAATTCCCTGATCCACCTCTACGCAGACGACACCATTCTGTATAGTTCTGGCCCTTCCTTGGACACTGTGCTATCTAACATCCAAACAAGCTTCAATGCCATACAACACTCCTTCCGTGGCCTCCAACTGCTCTTAAACGCTAGTAAAACCAAATGCATGCTTTTCAACCGTTCGTTGCCTGCACCCGCACGCCCGACTTGCATCACCACCCTGGATGGTTCCGACCTAGAATATGTGGACATCTATAAGTACCTAGGTGTCTGGCTAGACTGCAAACTCTCCTTTCAGACTCATATCAAACATCTTCAATCCAAAATCAAATCTAGAGTCGGCTTTCTATTTCGCAACAAAGCCCCCTTCACTCACGCTGCAAAACTTACCCTAGTAAAATTGACTATCCTACCGATCCCCGACTTCGGCGATGTCATCGACAAAATAGCTTCCAATACTCTACTCAGCAAACTGGATGCAGTTTATCACAGTGCCATCCGTTTTGTTACTAAAGAACCTTATACCACCCACCACTGTGACCTGTATGCTCTAGTTGGCTGGCCCTCGCTACATGTTCGTCACCAGACCCACTGGCTCCAGGTCATCTACAAGTCTATGCTGGGTAAAGCAACGCCTTATCTCAGTTCACTGGTCACGATGGCAACACCCACCCGTAGCACGCGCTCCAGCAGGTATATCTCACTGAACATCCCTAAAGCCAAAACCTCATTTGGCCGCCTTTCCTTCCAGTTCTCTGCTGCCTGCGACTGGAACGAATTGCAAAAATCTCTGAAGCTGTAGACTTTTATCTCCCTCACCAACTTTAAACATCTGCTATCTGAGCAACTAACCGATCGCTGCAGCTGTACATAGTCCATCAGTATATAGCCCACCCAATTTACCTACCTCATCCCCATACTGTTTTATTTTATTTACTTTTCTGCTCTTTTGCACACCAGTATCTCTACCTGCACATGTTCATCTGATCATTTATCACTCCAGTGTTAATCTGCTAAATTGTAATTATTCACTCATATGGCCTATTTATTGCCTACCTCCTCATGCCTTTTGCACACAATGTATATAGATAATTTTTTTCTGCTATGTTATTGACTTGTTTATTGTTTACTCCATGTGTAATTCTGTGTTGTTGTCTGTTCACACTGCTATGCTTTATCTTGGCCAGGTCGCAGTTGCAAGTGAGAACTTGTTCTCAACTAGCCTACCTGGTTAAATAAAGGTGAAATAAAAAAATAAAATTTTAAAATTAAATTTAAAAAAATAAAACACACACACACACACACTCTCTCTCTCTCTCTCTCTCTCTCATGACAAACAATAACCTAAGCCCAACAAATAAACACAAATTATTCTAGCCTAGTAAAAGTGACAGCTGAGGTTGACGCTTCGTGAGTGCAGCTCAAATTTACAGCTACATGCAACTTGTCTTGCCTGACAGACTAACAAGCTTGCTACAGTAGCTAGCTATAGCAAGCAGCTTGGGTCGTTTCCATATGATTTACATAGAAACAACACAAAACAACCAACTAGTTAGCTGACTATATACAGTTAAACACTGCAACTATTTCCATGAGACTGTCACGACTTCCGCTGGAGTCAGGCCCTCTCCTTGTTCGAGCGGCGTTCGGCGGTCGACGTTACCGGCCTTGTAGCCATCGCCGATTTCATTTTCCATTTGTTTTGTCTTTGTTTTCTACACACCTGGTTTCAATTCCCCCCCATTACATGTTCATTATTTAACCCTCTGGTTTCCCCCATGTTTGTGTGCGTGTTTGTTCTATTGTTCAGGCTGTTACTGACGGCTGGTATTTTGTTGCCGGGTTTCGTTATTATGCCCGTTTAATTCGTGGTACTGGTATTGTTCCCGCACCATAGTATTGTGTTTATACTGGTGTTATCTTGTATTAAATACCTTGTCCACGCATCTCAGCTCTCCTGCGCCTGACTCCTTTCACCAATTACCCACAGCCTTGACAGAGACAGAGAGCAATCATTAGAGCTCCACCGCTGATGTGCTCGCCTGTACCAACCAAGTTGTCATGACAGGGATTTGCTAATCTGAGAGCTATTCCCCTAGTTTCCCAGCATCAAACATCGACAACACCAAACATTAATCTGCTGTTTACTTATTTCACTCACCTTGACATCATCGCTTTTCAAAGTGTAAGCAACTGTCCGAATTTGTATCTTCAACCAGAGAGATAAAGCCTCGTTCACAGTGAAAAGTCGTGTCCCCTTCGGCACCCTCATTTTGAGTAATTATGTGCATAAAACTTTGAAAAGTCTGGTTGATGACAACCGCCACGCGAATATGACAACAGGTTGTTAGCAAGTTAACTTTGTGATATTGACACAGATATTATTGTTAGAAAAACAAGGCCATTCACGGCCGCTATAGTAATTTAAAGAAAGGCCTTCAACGACCACTTTGGGTTCTAAAGAGTTAATCAGAGAATAATTGCAGTCAGGGAGTAAGCATGGACTCAGACTTCTCCATCGGATGCTACTGAAGTTGTTTTATACAGCAAACGAGACAAACAAACACACACAATAACACTGACACTTCACTGACAGTCTGACAACCTCAGTCTTGTCAGCTTTCCACCTCCTCCTTATTAGAGTGGTTGTTTATGTCCTTTTTACTACCCACCCCCAGTGTAATTCCTTTTCCCTCAGGCTCATCTTGTCCAGAACAATTTATAAAGTAATTTAGAAACTATGTGTTTTGTCACTCTCAGAGTGTGACTCATCAGGCAGTGAGTTAGAGAGGGACTCATACAGACAGAAGCTCTTTCCCTGGCATAGATAGTTGTGGCTCTTTTGGCTTTTGTTTATATATGGTTGTTATTGTTTGAAAAAATCGTAAAAAATAAGTGAATAAAATAATATAAAAAGAGAGTTTTGCGTCTGTGTTGGGAAGCTGCCACATGGACACGTGTTTGAACTCTGAATCACTTGACCAATAGACATACAGTTGAAATAGGAAGTTTACATACACCTTAGGCAAATACATTTCAACTCAGTTTTTCACAATTCCTGACATTTAATCTGAGAAAGAATTCCCTGTCTTAGGTCAGTTAATTAAGATCACCACTTTATTTTAAGAATGTGAAATGTCAGAATAATAGTAGAGAGAATGATTTATTTCAGCTTTTATTTATTTCATCACATTCCTAGTGGGTCAGAAGTTTACATACACTCAATTAGTATTGTCACGCCCTGACCATAGAGAGCTTTTTATTCTCTATGTTGGTTAGGTTGGGGTGTGACTAGGGTGGGTTATCTAGGTGATTATATATATCTGTGTTGGCCTGGTATGGTTCCCAATCAGAGGCAGCTGTTTATCGTTGTCTCTGATTGGGGATCATATTTAGGCAGCCATTTCCACATTGTGCTTTGTGGGATCTTGTTTCTGTGTAGTGCCTGTTAACACTGCACGGTTGATTTGTTTCCTGTATTTGTTTTTGGGAGTTTTTTTATTAAAACATGTGGAACTCTAGGCACGCTGCGCCTTGGTCCAATCATTCTAACGATCGTGACAGAAGATCCCACCATGACCGGACCAAGCAGCGTGCCCGGGAGGAGATGTCATCATGGTCTTTGGAGGAGGTCGAGGAGAGAATATCCTGGACTTGGGAGGAAGTCTTGGCAAGATACAAAGGCCTGCCGTGGAAGCAGGCGGAGGCAGCGAAGGAGCAACATTTGTTTTGGTGAGTTTTTTTATTAAAACATGTGGAACTCTACGCATGCTGCACCCTGGTCCAATCATTCTAACGATCGTGCCAAGTATTTGGTAGCATTGCCTTAATTGTTTAACTTGGGTCAAATGTTTTGGGTAGCCTTCCACAAGCTACACACAATAAGTTGGGTGAATTTTGGCCCATTCCTCCTGACAGAGCTGGTGTAACTGAGTCAGGTTTGTAGGTATCCTTGCTCACACATGCTTTTTCAGTTCTGCCCACAAATTTTCTATGGGCTTGAGGTCAGGGCTTTGTGATTGCCACTCCATTACCTTGACTTTGTTGTCCTTAAGCCATTTTGCCACAACTTTGGAAGTATGCTTGGGGTCATTGTCCATTTGGAAGACCCATTTGCGACCAAGCTTTAACTTCCTGACTGATGTCTTGATGTTGCTTCAATATATCCACATAATGTCCCTTCTTATGATGCCATCTATTTTGTGAAGTGCATCAGTCCCCCCTGCAGCAAAGCACCCCCACAACATGATGCTGCCACCCCTGTGCTTCACGGTTGGGATGGTGTTCTTCAGCTTGCAAGCCTCCCCTTTTTTCCCCCAAACATAACCATGGTCATTATGGCCAAACAGTTCTATTTTGTTTCATCAGACCAGAGGACATTTCTCCAAAAAGTACAACCTTTGTCTCCATGTGCAGTTGCAAACTGTAGTCTGGGTAATTTATGGTGGTTTTGGAGCAGTGTCTTCCTTTGCAGAGCGGCCTTTCAGGTTATGTCGATATAGGACTCGTTTTACTGTGGATATAGATACTTCTGTACATGTTTCCTCCAGCATCTTCGCAAGGTCCTTTGCTGTTGTTCTGGGATTGATTTGCACTTTTCGCACCAAAGTACGTTCATCTCTAGGAGACAGAACGCGTCTCCTTCCTGAGCGGTATGACAACTGCATGGTCCCATGGTATTTATACTTGCGTACTATTGTTTGTACAGATGAACGTGGTACCTTCAGGCGTTTGGAAATTTCTCCCAAGGATGAACCAGACTTGTGGAGTTCTACAATTTAATTTCTGAGGTCTTGGCTGATTTCTTTTGATTTTCCCATGATGTCAAGCAAAGAGGCAGTGAGTTGGAAGGTAGGCCTTGAAATACATCCACAGGTACACCTCCAATTGACTCAAATGATGTCAGTTAGCCTATCAGAAGCTTATAAAGCCATGACATAATTTTCTGGAATTTTCCAAGCTGTTTAAAGGCACAGTCAACTTAGTGTATGTAAACTTCTGACCCACTGGAATTGTGATACAGTGAATTTTAAATTATATAATCTGTCTGTAAACAATTGTTGGAAAAATTACTTGTGTCATGCACAAGTCCTAACCGACTTGCCAAAACTATAGTTTGTTAACAATACATTTGTGGCGTGGTTGAAAAACTAGTTTTAATGACTCCAACCTAAGTGTATATAACTTCCGACTTCAACTGTATCTGCCTCTCTGTACTGTTAGCTGAGTCTGACTTTCAGTTGGTAAGGCAGAGGGTCCTGAGCTAGGACAGGCTTGTCTGCCATGCTCCGATTTGGTCTGCTAAACATGGTCTATTTCTACAGACGATTGTGTCTTGGGCTTTTGCAGTGGTGAAAAAGGGAGAGGGAGAGAGCAGAGCGTATGCCACAAGAGGAGAGGAGTCAGGAAAAACGACCCCTTTCAATCTGACATTTACACATCTGACACAGCTGCATGGAGCACATATGCACTGGGAAGATTACCAATTGGAGGACAAGGAGAGAACATGTGCATACATACAACAAACACACAGATAAAGACACACAATGTACAATGTATACACAATGTATAGAATAAACACACTGTATGCAAAAACACACACTTTTACAGAGGGGTGTATGGAGTCCCCCAGGTATATTTGGGGGAAGGCATAATCCCTCTGCATGTGTCGCTCGCTCGCTCACACAGGCACGCACACATGCATGCATACGCAGTCGCTCTACTTTGTAGAGCCAGTGAGGCCAACATCAAAGCAGATATGCCTTGGTGTTCATTCAGAGACAGACAGGCAGTTACATAACCTGTGAGCTCTTAACGAGACGGGCGCTGGAACAATCAAACTCTGCCCCCGCGTGCGCACCAACACCAGGCAGGCACTGAGAAAACAACTAACGCTTGAATGCTGTGTCCTCTCTTCTCAAGGGAAATGTTTTATCTGCCATGTTTTTACCTATATTTATTAATGCTGATAAAACATAATAACCTAACCTAAATAATTATAGTAGTTCTGTTTCATTTCTAGAGGTGGAAGTGTTTCACACTCCGTGAGGCTGCTCAAGTCTGGACAGCAGGGTTTGTCACCTCCTTATCAGCTGTCGAACTGTGTGCTGAAGCCAAGTCTACATTTTTATATGTATAATTTATATAGCTGACAAATGTGACTCCGAAATCAAGAGGGCATGCTGTATCCACAAGATAATAGTTTTTTGCTCCTTAAAAATACAACATTGACATATGATCCATCAAACAGCTCTGTTGATTTAGGATTACTTAACATTCATGAGAATAGATAGGCCTACAGGGAATGTAAACATACAGCACAAAGGCTTTGTGCTCCCTCCAGGCTGAAGTAAGGCGGGAAAGTGGGTGGTAGGTGGCGCTGGTAAATAACCGAAGAAATGTATAGACTATGTATGACCGTCTTCCAGCACAGTCAAACTTGTGTCTGTCACACTAGCTCACCTCTTTGTGTCCCTAGACAGCAAACTCACTGATATACCAGGTGGCCCTACTGATAGTCAGAAGCTCACAGCAGGGCTGCCAGTGCCGACAGGAGAAACACTTTGTAGCCTACATATAGGGGAAAGAACACTCTTGAATTCCACACAGTTCAAGTTTCATTTGGAGAAGATCAGCTAGGATATAACTTGTGGGCAGGCCTTATTTGAAGAGTTGAAAGGATGGTTCTAAAATCAAGTGTCCTCATGGTGTGAGGGCTGTAGCTTTGAAACAATGCTTTTGAGACTCTCAACCTTTTCTCCAACTTCATTTGTCCCTTTAACATCGTCATAGAACAATATATAGTCTCGGATATCCTAGACTTTGGAGCAGCGTATTTTAGGCAACGACACGAAGTCTGGGGAGGATATCGTGTCGGACAATTCGAAAAGGGGACATACATTGGTCAGGGGAGGGTCCTTTTCAGGCAGACAACTCTCCCAACAAATCATGAATTTGGGGAGGCTGGGCTTTTAAAATGCCAGCTTGAAATGTTCTCATGTTTAGCTAGCACAACAAGTGGATACGGAAGTGAAGTTACCGGTGACGCACTTCCCATTTCCGACTTGTCCTCTCTGTCCCAACCAAGGACCCAGGGTTCTGATCTGGAAGTACGGGTTTGACTGTGCCCAGAGGAAGGTATTGCAGTGATTATCTCTGACTCTATTCTGAGCGTGCACTATGTTGCCTGTGATAGGCCTATACAGGATAGTCGCGGCGCGCCAGCTCTGTTTTCACACCCTGATAACGTTAAATTGATGTTGTGAGAGAAGCTTTAGCTTGGCCCTCATTTGCCTTCAATTGTGTTCAAATCAAGATAATGGAGACTTTAACATGTGCGGGTGTGACAAATGCTGCTAGGGAAGTTTCATTTTGTGCAGTCTGCAGTTATCCTCGTGCCAATACATTTCTCACTCTGTCTCTCGCTCAATTTAATTCAATAGGCTTTATTGGCATGGGAAACATATGTTTACATTACCATAGCAAGTGAAATAGATAATAAACAAAAGTGAAATAAACAAATGAAGAGTAAACATTACACTCACACAAGTTCCGAAGGAATAGAGACATTTCAAATGTCATTATGGCTATGTACAGTGTTATAATGATGTGCAAATAGTTAAAGTACAAAAGAGGAAATAAATTAACACATGGGTTGTATTTACATTGGCGTTTGTTCTTCAGTGGTTGCCCTTTTCTTGCGGCAACAGGTAACAAATCTTGCTGCTGTGATTGCACACTGTGGTATTTTACCCAATAGATATGGGAGTTTATCAAAATTGGATTTGTTTTACAGATTCATTTTGGGTCTGTGTCATCTGAGGGAAATATGTGTCTCTAATATGGTCATACATTTGGCACGAGGTTAGGAAGTGCAGCTTAGTTTCCACCTCATTTTGTGGGCAGTGTGCACATAGCCTGTCTTCTCTTGAGAGCCAGGTCTGCCTACGGTGACCTTTCTCAATAGCAATAGCACTGAGTCTGTATATAGTCAAAGCTTTCCTTAATTTTGAGTCAGTCACAGTGATCAGGTATTCTGCCACTGTGTACTTTCTGTTTTGAGCCAAATAGCATTCTAGTTTGCTCAGTTTTTATCTTTTTGTTTACTCATGATTTGGTTGGGTCTAATTGTTGCTGTCCTGGGGCTCCGTTTGTGTTTGTGAACAGAGACCCAGGACCAGCTTGCTTAGGGGACTCTTCTGCAGGTTTATCTCTCTGTTATGGAAGGTTTGGGAAACACTTCCTTTTAGGTGGTTGTAGAACTTAACAGCTTTTTTCTGGATTTTGATCATTAGCGGGTATTGGCCTAATTCTGCTTTGCAGTCTCAATTTGGTGTTTGTTCCCTTTTAGTAATTATTGGTTGGTGAGCGGACCCCACACCTCACAACCATGAATGGCAATGAGTTCTATAACTGATTCAAGGATTTTTATTCAGATCCTAATTGGTATGTCCAATGTTATCTTCCTTTTTGCCTTGTCTCTCAGATTATTCACAGCTTTGTGGAAGTTACCTGTGGTGCCTTGACAGCGTTGCACACTCTTGGCATTCTCTCATCCAGCTTCACCTGGAATGCTTTTCCAACAGTCTTGTAGGAGTTACCACATATGCTGAGCACCTGTTGGTTGCTTAACATTCACTCTGAGGTCCAACTCATCCTAAACCATCTCAGATGGGTTGAGGTCGGGTGATTGTGGAGGCCAGGTCATCTGATGCAGCACTCCATCACACCCCTTCTTGGTCAAATAGCCCTTACACAGCCTGGAGGTGTGTTGGGTCATTGTCCTGTTGAAAACAAATGCTAGTCCCACTAAGCACAAACCAAATGGGATGGCGGATCACTGCAGAATGTGGTGGTTGCCATGCTGGTTAAGTGTGCCTTTAATTCTAAGTAAATCACTGACAGTGTCAATAGCGACGCACCCCCACACATCACACCTTCTCCTCCATGCTTCACTGTGGGAACCACACATGCAGAGATCATCCGGTCACCTACTCTGTGTCTCGCAAAGACACGGCGGTTGAAATCTCAAATTTGGACTCATCAGACCAAGGACAGATTTCCACCGGTCTAATGTCCATTGCTCATGTTTCTTGGCCCAAGCAAGTCTCTTCTTATTATTGTTGTTCTTTAGTAGTGGTTTCTTTGCAGCAATTTGACCATGAAAGCCTGATTGACGCAGTCTCCTCTGAACAGTTGATATCGAGATGTGTCTGTACTTGAACTCTTGAACTCTGCATTTATTTGGGCTGCAATTTCTGAGGCTGGTAACTCAAATGAACTTATCCTCTGCAGCAGAGTTAACTCTCGGTCTTCCTTTCCTGTGGCGGTCCTCATGAGAGCCAGTTTCATCATAGTGCTTGAGGGTTTTTGCGACTGCACTTGAAGATACTTTCAGTTGTTAAAATGTTCTGGATTGACTGACCTCAATGTCTTAAAGTAATGATGGACTGTCATTTCTCTTTGCTCATTTGAGCTGTTCGTGTCATAATACGGACTTGGTCTTTCACCAAATAGGCCTATCTTCTGTATACCACCCTTACCTTGTCACAAAACAACTGATTGACTCAAACACATAATTTGTGGAATTTCTTTCCTTTTTTAACTTTTAACAATGCACACCTGTTAATTGAAATGCATTACAGGTGACTACCTCATGAAGCTGGTTGAGATAATGCCAAAAAGGATCAGCCCCTTTTTTTCAACATACCCAAATCTGACTGCCTGTAGCTCAGGCACTGAAGCAAGGATATGCATATTTGAAAGGAAACACTTTGACATTTGTGGAAATGTGAAATGAATGTCGGATAATATAACACATTAGATCTGGTAAAAGGAAATACAAATTTAAAAAATAATGTTTGTATTGTTTTTGTACTATATCTTTGAAATGTAAGAGAAGTCACACATTCAGCTAGGAATCTGGAGGTAATTTAGATGGTGTCCACAAGAGGGCAACAGTGTATGTGCAAAGTTTCAGACTGATAACTTCAAGAATGAGCAAGCTACATTACATTTAGAATGAAGTCTCCGATGGTGTCCTTAACGATTTGCCCAAATGTACTCAAGTGGCCTCCAAGTGGCGAATTGGTAGATTGATACATTTTCAAGAAAGTTTACACACTCCCAGGAATGTCATACATTATGGATCATTAGCTTCCCCACATAAAATGTATTAAAAGGAGATTCGACAAGAATGATCCAATGTCTGCAAACACAGAAGTGAAATATTAAAGATAAGGGCCAAGTTAGCAGCCAACGCTGATCTAATATAAGTGAACAAACACACCATACACATGGTTAGCAGATGTTAATGCGAGTGTAGTGAAATGCTTGTGCTTCTAGTTCCGACAATGCAGTAATAACAAACGAGTAATCTAACCTAACAATTCCACTACTAGCTTATATACACAAGTGTAAAGGGATAAAGAATATGTACATAAAGATACATGAATGAGTGATGGTACAGAACGGCATAGGCAAGATGCAGTAGATGGTATCGAGTACAGTATATACATATGAGATGAGTAATGTAGAGTATGTAAACATTATAATAAGTGGCATTGTTTAAAGTGGCTAGTGATACATTTTTTACATCAATTGTCATTATTAAAGTGGCTGCAGTTGAGTCAGTATGTTGGCAGCAGCCACTCAATGTTAGTGGTGGCTGTTTAACAGTCTGATGGCCTTGAGATAGAAGCTGTGTTTTCAGTCTCTCGGTCCCTGCTTTGATGCACTTGTTCTGACCTCGCCTTCTGGATGATAGCAGGGTGAACAGGCAGTGGCTCGGGTGGTTGTTGTCCTTGATCATCTTTATGGCCTTCCTGTGACATCGGGTGGTGTAGGTGTCCTGGAGGGCAGGTAGTTTGCCCCCGGTGATACGTTGTGCAGACCTCACTACCCTCTGGAGAGCTTTACGGTTGTGGGAGGAGCAGTTGCCGTACCAGGCGGTGATACAGCCCGACAGGATGCTCTCGATTGTGCATCTGTAGAAGTTTGTGTGCTTTTGGTGACAAGCCGAATAGGCGCTGCTGCGACCTTCTTCACAACGCTGTCTGTGTGGGTGGACCAATTCAGTTTGTCCGTGATGTGTATGCCGAGGAACTTAAACCTTACTACCCTCTCCACTACTGTCCCGTCGCTGTGGATAGGAGGGTGCTCCCTCAGCTGTTTACTGAAGTCCACAATCATCTCTTTGTTTTGTTGAGTGTGAGGTCATTTTCCTGACACCACACTCCGAGGGCCCTCACCTCCTCCCTGTAGGCCGTCTCGTCGTTGTTGGTAATCAAGCCTACCACTGTTGTGTCGTCCGCAAACGGGGGTTTGTTGTGAAGCCAGAGAGAGCAGCGGTCAGAGGAAGTGGGGGATGGAGGACTTGAATGTGGTCTCTTTGAAGTCAGTCTTTACCACTATTAAAGTTTTTTTTTTTAATCCAGTAAGAACTCAGGAAATGTATTTTATTTAACCTTTATTTTAGCAATGCATCAAATAAACAACACATCTATAAACATATATTATATAGAGTGGAGAACACTGTGGTGAAGTGTTTGTACCAATTATTTTTTATTAACCTCTCTGCGCACAGATCCTGTTACCGGGATTAAATTGGACAACATACGGTGAGCGCTACATAAATAGTCATATTAAACATTCCTGAAAATACAAGTGTCTCACATGGTCCGAAAGCCTAGAATCTTGCTAATCCAATTGCGTTGTCAGATTTAAAAAATAATTTACTGCGAAAGAATACGATGCGATTAACTGAGGACAGAGCCCCATAAACAAACTTCAACCAGCACAGGCGTAACCAAATTGCAATAAAATAAATTGTTTATTAATTTTGCAAATTATGGTGGAAAATAAGTATTTGGTCACCGACAAACAAGCAAGATGTCTGGCTCTCACAGACCTGTAACTTCTATAAGAGGCTCTTCTGTCCTCCACTCGTTACATGTATTAATGGCACCTGTTTGAACTTGTTATCAGTATAAAAGACACCTGTCCACAACCTTAAACAGTCACACTCCAAACTCTACTATGGCCAAGACCAAAGGACACCAGAAACAAAATTGTAGACCTGCACCAGGCTGGGAAGACTGAATCTGCAATAGGTAAGCAGCTTGGTTTGGAGAAATCAACTGTGGGAGCAATTATTAGGAAATGGAAGACATACAAGATCACTGATAATCCCCCTCGATCTGGGGCTCCACGCAAGATCTTACCCCGTGGGGTCAAAATGATCACAAGAACGGTGAGCAAAAATCCCAGAACCACACGGGGGGACCTAGTGAATGACCTGCAGAGAGCTGGGACCAAAGTAACAAAGCCTACCATCAATACACTACGCAGCAGAGACTCAAATCCTGCAGTGCCAGACGTGTCCCCCTGCTTAAGCCAGTACATATCCAGGCCCATCTGAAGTTTGCTAGAGAGCATTTGGATGATCCAGAAGAAGATTGGGAGAATGTAATATGGTCAGATGAAACCAAAATATAACTTTTTGGTAAAAACTCAACTCATCATGTTTGGAGGACAAAGAATGCTGAGTTGCATCCAAAGAACACCATACCTACTGTGAAGCATGGGGGTGGAAACATCATGCTTTGGGGCTGTTTTTCTGCAAAGGGACCGGAACGACTGATCCGTGTAAAGGAAAGAATGAATGGGGCCATGTATTGTGAGATTTTGAGTGAAAACCTCCTTCCATCAGCAAGGGCATTGAAGATGCAACATGGCTGGGTCTTTCAGCATGACAATGATCCCAAACACACCGCCCGGGAAACGAAGGAGTGGCTTCGTAAGAAGCATTTCAAGGTCCTGGAGTGGCCTAGCCAGTCTCCAGATCTCAACCCCATAGAAAATCTTTGGAGGGAGTTGAAAGTCCGTGTTGCCCAGCAACAGTCCCAAAACGTCACTGCTCTAGAGGAGATCTGCATGGAGGAATGAGCCAAAATACCAGCAAGTGTGTGAAAACCTTGTGAAGACTTACAGAAAATGTTTGACCTCTGTCATTGCCAACAAAGGGTATATAACAAAGTATTGAGAAACTTTTGTTATTGACCAAATACGTATTTTCCACCATCATTTGCAAATAAATAAATTAAAATCCTACAATGTGATTTTCTGGATTTTGTTTTCTCATTTTGTCTGTCATAGTTGAAGTGTACCTATGATGAAAATTACAGGCCTCTCTCCTTTTTAAGTGGGAGAACTTGCACAATTGGTGGCTGACTAAATACTTTTTTGCCCCACTGTATTGTGGATTAGAGGGAGCATGGCTGAGATGCGTGTGTCTGCCACTCCACCCCACCCCCACATGAAATGGCTTATTTGAGGCTGTTGCCGGGAGGGCAGGCCCACAACAATGGCCAAAGTGAAATGGAGACCGTATATACAGCTGGTCTGTTGTTATATAATAAAGACAGTAGATCTAGCTGGTCTATAATAATATATTCAACCTTATGTTCCCTGTACTGTTGATACAGGACTCATATGTGAAACTATTCTAACTGAACATTTTCTTTCACAGTGACACTGACTCCGAATGGGAGCCCCCAGTGCCAAGGTGTCCATCCCCACTGAAGCTGTTTCATTCAGCCGGACACCTGTTGTCTCTGGCTCCACACCTCCCGGGCCATCTAGAGGTGTGAAGGCACTGACAAAGAAAAGGAGGAGGGGACAGGAGGGCGTTGGCACACTGTCCTAGAAGATGATGTGGAGCCACCTACACCAACATTTAGGCCGAAAAGGAAGCCAGCACCTCAGCTGAACATGACTGCTACGTACAGCCCCCTTCAGCTTTTTCAGCTGTTTTTCATCCAATCCGTTGTTGATTCGCTCGTGTCTAACACGAATAAGTATGGGAAGAAGCAAGCAGGCAAAAAATTAGCATGGAAGCCCATATCCATGTCAGACTTTCTGCTACCTTTCACTGGTCATCTACATGGGGCTGGTGAAGCTGAAAACCCTGAGGGACTAGTGGAAAACGTCATCTCTCTACCAACTGCCTTTCCCCATGACTGTTATGTCTTACAAAAGGTTTCTGGTTATCTCACAGGCACTTCATATCAGTGACCCAAAGGATGATGAAGCTTATGACCAGAAGAGAGGCACAGCATCGTTTGATAGACTGTGCAAAATCAAACCTCTCTACCCCAGCATTGTTGAGGCCTGCAAGACCTATTTTCAGCCAGCCCAGAATGTGTCAATAGATGAGAGGATGGTAGCCTCAAAGGCCAGAATTGGACTCAAACAATACATGAGATAACAACCAAGTGGGGTTACAAGCTGTTTGTGTTGGCGGATTCTGTGTGTGCATACACATGCAATTTTTTTGTCTATGAGGGGAAGAACAGTTTTGCTACTCGTAAGGGACTTAGCTATGACTCTGTAATGCAGTTATTGGATTTTCAACTGCTAGGGAAGGGCTACAAACTGTTTGTGGATTACTTCTACACAAGCCCTACCCTGTTTGCAGACCTTGTGTGGGCTTGGATGTGTGGGCTTGTGGCACCATTCGTACTAACAGGGTGGGCTTTCCGAAGACTAAGTTGAACGATATGCCTAAGCGGGCTGAGTGGGGGGACCATGCGATGGATCCGTGAAGATGGCCTGCTGTTTGTAAAGTGGATGGATACCAGAGAGGTGGTGATGTGCACTACAATCCACAAATCCTTCAGTGGCGATCACGTCGTCAGGCGTGTGAAGGGCGTTACTGGGGCATGGACCGCAAAAAATGTCCCCATTCCAACTGCAGTAAAGGACTACAACAAGAGCATTGGAGGTGTGGACCTGTCAGATGTGCTGATTAGCTATTACAATGTTCTCCATAAGACGATGAAATGGTACAAGACCTTCTTCTATCATTTCATCGACATTGCTGTGGTGAATGCATTCATCCTACACAAGGAAATGGTTAAGAGCTGTGGAAAGCCACCCATCTCACAGCTAGCCTTCAGAGAGCTGCTCATCAAGGAGCTTGCTGGCTACAGCACCACCGCACCACGTTCTGGCCCCTCTACCTCTGTCCCTTCTGCTCCTGCCACAAGTGGTGTTCATCTGCCCAAACGTATTTCTGCAGGCATGGATGTGCCTCAGGGCCAAAAGGGCACAGCATGGAGGTGTCGCTGTGTTCTTTGCAAAATGAAGCCCCCCATCACCTGCACCATATGCTTGGTGACCCTCTGCTTTACAGCAGAATGAGACGGCTATGGCCCCTGGCATCAGCAGCACAATATTGTGTAGAGGACTGAGGGTCTTCCAAATATTGAAAGTGTGTAAATAGTTACCCTTCTTATTTTGTAAATGTATATATTTTTTTCATGTTTTTTCTCAATTTTTTGGGGGGTGTGTTAGAATACTATTTTGGTATTTTGTATATAGTTATTTGTTTCAAAATGTATAACTTCACCAATTTGGCCACTTGGGTACATTTGGGCTACTTGTGTGGGACACCTGGGTGACTTCATGATAAATGTCATGTAGCACACTCATTTTGGAAGTTATCATTCTGAAACTTTGCACAAGTACTGTTGCCCTCTTATGTTTTTCACTGAAATTGTCCCCATCATTTTCATTTTAAAGATGATGATGATGATACAACAATAAAAATAAAAAACACATGTTTTTTTCATTGTATTACCTAAACCAGATCTATTGTGTTACATTTTCCTACATTCAATTCACATTTACACAAACTCCAGAGTTTTCTTTCAAATGGTACCAAGAATATGCATATCCTTGGTTCTGGGCCTGAGCTACAGGCAGTTAGATTTGGGTATGTCTTCAGGTGGAAATTGAAAAAAAAAGTCGGGGGTAGCTTTAAGAGGTTCCATTATTTAAATAGGCAAGTCAATAAAAAATCGTATTTACAATGACACCTTTTTTAGCAATACATCAAGTAAACAACACTTCTATAAACATATATTATATAGAGTGGAGTGTGTGAAGTGTGTGGACCAGTTATTTTTTTTAATGAACCTTTATTTAACTAGGCAAGTCAGTACAAATTCTTATTTACAAGGACGCCTACCCCGGCCAAACCAGAACGACGCTGTGCCAATTGTGCGCCGCCCTATGGGATTCCCAATCACGGCCTGGATTCGAACCAGGTACTGCAGTGTGTTCGCTCACTGTGCCAGTCGGGAGCCCAATGTGTATTGTATGTTGACTTTGACATGTTGTGGCTTTCGGATTTACAATATAAAAGATATACATATAAAGACTGGTATTTCACTTAGCAGTCTAAAGTAACTTTAGCGTCCTCTCCTTTAGCTGTTGTCTATGACACTTTCCCGGTAGATTTCTGCTAGAATATCATCCAAAATCTGTATACCTGGACTTTGATTTAGCTTTTCCAGTATTAATAGCCATATTCTAAGTTCAAAATTTGCAAAACACTTAGTTTTCATAACTTACAGATATAGTGCCTTGCAGAAGTATTCATCCTCAGAGTTTTTCCTATTTTGTTACAACCTGTAATTTAAATGGATTTTTATTTGGATGAATGAACATACATGAATAATACACACAATATTAATGAACATACACACAATAGTCCAAATTGGTGAAGAGAAATGAAAAAATAACTTTAAAAAAATATTATTTTTTAATTCACGAGAAGTGGTGTGCGTGCATATTTATTCACCCCCTTTGCTATGAAGAGCCTAAATGAGGTCTGGTGCAACCAATTACCTTCTGAAGTCACATAATTAGTTTAATAAAGTCCACCTGTGTAACAGGTGTTGTCTTCTGAAGAGGAGGAATCGGACCAAAGCGCAGCGTGGTAAGTGTTCATGACTTTTTATTTAACTGAACAAAATGAAACCGAAACAGTCCTGTCAGGTGCAAAACACTAAACAGAAAACAACTACCCACAAAAACCATGTGTGAAAAAGCTACCTAAGTATGGTTCCCAATCAGAGACAACGTTAGACAGCTGATTGAGAACAATTACCCGGCCAAAATAAAGAAATACAAATGCCCACCCAAATCACACCCTGACCAAACCAAAATGGAGACATAAAAAGCTCTCTACAGTCAGGGCGTGACAACCTGTGCGCAATCTAAGTGGCACATGATCTGTCACATAATCTCATTATATATACACGTGTTCTGAATGGCCCCAGAGTCTGCAACACCACTAAGCAAGGGGCACCACCAAGCAAGCGGCACCATGAAGACCAAGGAGCTCTCCAAACAGGTCAGGGACAAAATAGTGGGGAAGTACAGATCAGGGTTGGATTATGAAAAAATATCAGAAACTTTGAACATCCCACAGATTACCGTTAAATCCATTATTAAAAAATGGAAAGAATATGGCACCACAACAAACCTGCCAAGAGAGGGCCGCCCACCAATACTCACGGACCAGGCAATGAGGGCATTAATCAGAGAGGCGACCAAAGTTAACCCTGAAGGAGCTGCAAAGCTCCACAGCAGAGTATCTGTCCATAGGACCACTTTAAACTGTACACTCCACCGAGCTGGGCTTTACGGAAGAGTGGCCAGAAAAAAGCCATTGCTTGAAGAAAAAAATAAGCATACAAGTTTGGTGTTCGCCAAGAGGCATGTGGGAGACTCCCCAAACATATGAGGGAAGGTACTCTGGTCAGATGGGACAGAATTTGAGCTTTTTAGCATCAAGGAAAACACTGTCTGGCGCAAACCCAACACCTCTCATTACTTGGAGAACAGCAAGCCCATAGTGAAGCATGATGGTGGCAGCATCATGCTGTGGGGATGTTTTTCATCTGCAGAGACTGGGGAATTGGTCAGAATTTAAGAAATGATGGAGGGTCAAAATACAGGGAAGTTCTTGGGGGAAACCTGTTTCAGTCTTCAAATGATTTGAGACTGGGACGGAGGTTCACCTTCCAGCCGGACAATGACCCTAAGCATACTGCAAAAGCAGGGGTTTAAGGGGAAACATTTAAATGTCTTGGAATGGCCTAGTCAAAGCCCAGACCTCAATCCAATTGAGAATATGCCATTGGCTAGATGTACCAAGGTTATAGAGACATACCGCAAGAGACTTGCAGCTGTAATTGCTGCAAAATGTGGCTCTACAAAGTATTGACTTTAGGGAGATGAATAGTTATGCACGCTCAAGTTTTATGTTTTTTTGTCTTATTTCTTGTTAGTTTCACAATTTAAAATATTTTGCATCTTCCAAGTGGTAGGCATGTTGTACAAATCAAATGATACAAACCCCCCCAAAAATACATTTTAATTCCTGGTTGTAAGGCAACAAAATAGGAAAAATGCCAAGGGGGGTGAATACTTTCGCAAGCCACTGTATGCATAACGCACTTCGACATATTCTTGCATAAATGTCCAAACAAAACAAGACTCTTAGCGCGCGAGGTTAGCAGAAAGATTGTGTGATGGACAAATAGTTTCCACCTACTCTCATAAAGCACAGCTCATTGGCTATCTAGCTAGCTTGGTTTGAAAATGATAGGTGGTCATTTGACAAAGATACATTCAATCAAGTGAACACCGCCCGTGTCATCGGTGCACAATGACGCTGTATCTTCCTTGCTAAAATTGGCTTTCCAGTGGATATAATGAATGCAGAATGATATAGCAAAGGCTAATTACTTTTTATGGTGTCTGAGGAATATATACGAACGGAATTTGACTAGTTGAAACAACGTTCAGCATTCAATTTTCACAGATTTCCTTCTTGGCAAGTTGAACGAGTGGAAACACAAAATCGATTGTGCATACAAAATGGACCGTTTTAGGATATGAAAAAGGATTTTATCTAACAAAACAACACTACATGTTATCTCTGGGACCCTTAGGATGACAAATCAGAGCAAGATTTCAGAATGTAAGTCAATATTTTACCTTCAGATGTGAATGTATCAAACCTGTTACGTTGAAAAAATGTTTTTTGTTGTTCTGCACTCTCCTCAAACAATAGCATGGCATTTTTTGCTGTAATAGCTACTGTAAATTGGACAATACAGTTAGATTAACAATAATTTTACCTTTCTGCCCATATAAGACACTTATATGTACCAACATTTTTTTTCCCGCTAAAAACAACGTTGTTGAAACATTATGCTAATTGAGTAACACTTGTCCCATAGACGGGACAGCAATCCCTAACTTTTAACAAGGCACACCTGTTAATTGAAATGCATCCAGGTGACTACCTCATGAAGCTGGTTGGGAGAATGCCAAGAGTGTGCAAAGCTGTCATCAAGCCAAAGGGTGGCTACTTTGAAGAATCTAAAATATATTTTGACTTGTTTAACACTTTTTTGGTTACTACATGATTCCATACGTGTTATTTCATAGTTTTCATGACTACGCTATTATTCTACTGTCACGTTCGTCATAACGAGGAGACCAAGGCGCAGGGTGAGATGAATACATTCTTCTTTATTTAAACAAAGAACTCTAAACAAAATAACAAAATGAACGTGAAGCTATGAATATGAGTGCTGACATGCAACTACACATAGACAATAACCCACAAAACCAAAATGGGAAATGGCAAACTAAATAGGATCCCAAATCAGAGACAACGATAGACCTACATTTACCTAGACAAACCAAAACCCCATAGATGTACAAAAACCCTAGACAAGACAAAAACACACATACCATTCCTTGTCACACCCTGACCTAACCAAAATAATAAAGAAAACAAAGATAACTAAGGTCAGGGCGTAACATCTACTTTGTAGGAAATAGTAAAAATAAAGAAAAACCCTTGAATGAGTAGGTGTGTCCAAACTTTTGACTGGTACTGTATACAGTTGAAGTCAGAAATGTACATACACTTAGTTTGGAGTCATTAAAACTTGTTTCTCAACCACCACATATTTCTTGTTAACAAACTATAGTTTTGGCAAGTCTGTTAGGACATTTACTTTGTGCATGACACAAGTAATTTTTCCAACAATTGTTTACAGACAGATTATTTCACTTATAATTCACTGTTTCACAATTCCAGTGGATCAGCAGTTTACATAGACTAAGTTGACTGTGCCTTTAAACATCTTGGAAAATTCCAGAAAATTATGTCATAGCTTTAGACGCTTCTGATAGGCTAATTGACATCATTTGAGTCAATTGGAGGTGTACCTGTGGATGTATTTCAAGGCCTACCTTCAAACTCAGTGCCTCTTTGCTTGTCATCATGGGAAAATCAAAAGAAATCAGCCAAGACCTCAGAATAAAAATTGTAGACCTCCACAAGTCTGGTTCATCCTTAGGAGAAATGTTCAAACGCCTGAAGGTACCACGTTCATCTGTACAAACAATAGTACGCAAGTATAAACACCATGGGACCACGCAGCCGTCATACCGCTCAGGAAGGAGAGGCATTCTGTCTCCTAGAGGTGAACGTACTTTGGTGCAAAAAGTGCAAATCAATCACAAAACAACAGCAAAGGACCTTGCGAAGATGCTGGAGGAAACAGGTACAAAAATATCTATATCCACAGTAAAACGAGTCCTATATCGACATAACCTGAAAGGCCACTCAGCAAGGAAGAAGACACTGCTCTAAAATCCCCATTAAAAAAGCCAGACTACGGTTTGAAACTGCACATGGGGAAAAAGATTGTACTTTTTGTAGAAATGTCCTCTGGTCTGATGAAACAAAATAGAACTGTTTGGCCATAATGACCATCGTTATGTTTGGAGGAAAAATGGGGATGCTTTCAAGCTGAAGAACTCCATCCCAACCGTGAAGCTAGGGGGTGGCAGCATCATGTAGTGGGGGTGCTTTGCTGCAGGAGGGACTGGTGCACTTCACAAATAGATGGTTTCATGAGGAGGAAAATTATGTAGATATATTGTAGTAACATCTCAAGACATCAGTCAGGAAGTTTGGTCGCAAATGGGTCTTCCAAATGGACAATGAGCTTAAGGACAACAAAGTTGTCATATAAATAAAGTCATATAAACTTTGTTATAGAAATATCTTGGAATTTTAATTGATGACGGCCTCTCTTTTAAATTGCATATTCAACAACTTACAAAAAAATTGAAGCTGAAATTAGGATTTTATTTTAGGAATAAGGCCTGTTTTTCTTTTGAAGCCAGAGGAGGCTAGTATCAGCTACATTTATGCCTTTACTAGACTATGGGGATATTTTATATACTATGAATGCTTCTGCTCAGTGTTTGAGATCAATTGACACTCTTTACCATGGCACTTTGAGAATTATTTTAAACTGCAAAACCCTTACGCACCACTGCACTTTGGATACCAGGGTTGGCTGGCCTTCTAGTCACTCGTAGGCTCAGTCACTGGTATACTTTTATTTACAAAGCCATTTTGGGTTTACTACCTTCTTATTTGTGCATTTTTATTGTTCAGAAATGTGGTGGGTACTCTCTTCGTTCGCTGGACTTTATCCTGCTAACTGTTCCAAATGTCCGAACTGAATTTGGTAAAAGGGCTTTTATGTAGGAAAAAGGAAAAGCCTCAGGACTACCTGACATGATGACTCCTTGCTGTCCCCAGTCCACCTGGCCGTGCTGCTGCTCCAGTTTCAACTGTTCTGCCTTACTATTATTTGACCATGCTGGTCATTTATGAACATTTGAACATCTTGGCCATGTTCTGTTATAATCTCCACCCGGCACAGCCAGAAGAGGACTGGCCACCCCACATAGCCTGGTTCCTCTTTAGGTTTAGTCCTAGGTTTTGGCCTTTCTAGGGAGTTTTTCCTAGCCACCGTGCTTCTACACCTGCATTGCTTGCTGGCCACCCCACATAGCCTGGTTCCTCTTTAGGTTTAGTCCTAGGTTTTGGCCTTTCTAGGGAGTTTTTCCTAGCCACCGTGCTTCTACACCTGCATTGCTTGCTGTTTGGGGTTTTAGGCTGGGTTTCTGTACGGCACTTTGAGATATCAGCTGATGTACGAAGGGGTCTATAAATAAATTTGATGTACTCTGCGCCATCGTCTTGGAACACCTTACAAAATACTGAAAGAACTTGTCCTGATGTGTTTTTAAATCACTGATGAAGGATTTTGAGGCTGATTCCCTGACCTGTCAATGTTTTTAATTTGCTGTTTTATACTCTAGTGAATTCAATGGTTTTTACTAGACTACTTGTAGTTTTTCATGTTGTCTTGGTGCTGCTATCTTGGCCAGGGTGCTCTTGAAAAAAATATTTTAATCTCAAGGAGCCCTTCCTGGTTAAATAAAGGTAAAAAATAAATTTAAAAAGTCAAGGTATTGGAGTGACCATCACAAAGCCCTGACCTCAATCCTATTTAAAATTTGTGGACAGAACTGAAAAAGCGTGTGCGAGCTAGGAGGCCTACACACCTCATTCAGTTACACCAGCTCTGTCAGGAGGAATGGGCCAAAATTTACCCAACTTCTTGTGGGAGGTTGTGGAAGGGTACCCAAAACATTTGACCCATGTTAAACAATTTAAAGGCAATGCTACCAAATACTAATTGAGTGTATGTAAACTTCTGACACACTGGGAATGTTATGAAAGAAATAGAAGCTGAAATAAATTATTATCTCTTATTATTCTGACATTTCACATTCTTAAAATAAAGTGGTGATCTTAATTAACTGACCTAAAACAGGACATTTTTACTAGGATTAAATGTCAACATTTTTGAAAAACTGAGTTGAAATGTATTTGGCTAAGGTGTATGTAAACTTCCGATTTCAACTGTATATATATAAATCATATATAGTTGTTGGGGGAGAATATAGCACACTAGAACTGGTTGAGGGAACTCATAGGAGATGGTGCTCCCCAGAAGCCCAGAGAGGAGGTGCACAATACCCCCCACCCCTCTACACAGACATCATGTCAACATCTAGTTGTGATTCATATTTGGTTGAGTTGTCAACTAACGTGAATTCAAGGTGAAATCAACAAAATTCACAATGTCATTGGATGTTGGTTAAAAGTTGCGTGAAAAGACGAAATTCCCTTTCATAGATTACTTCTTGCCAATCCAGTCAGTTTTCCACGTTGATTCGTCGTCATCGCATTACATGTTTTAATTGAAATGACATTAAAAAAATATTGATTCAACCAGTTTTTGTCCAGTGGGTCTGACATTCCAGTCCCTCATATCCAATTCGCGCTCCGTGGTCACTTTTTGTTGTGAAAAGGTCGGTCACAGCCAGAATCTGTTGTGGAATAATAGTAATTTCGATGTCATACAACATTGTTTCCAGACGGCGCACCGCAGGCAGACAGACATCTTCAAATGAATGAACAAAATATTGTCACCGCACTGAGCGAAACAATAATCATGAAACAAACGCACGCTTCACTGAGCTCGTGTTCGAAGCACGAGTTAATGAATCCGCTCCCCCGATATATCCTCTTTCTGAATACAAACCAACCGTCTGGCTCTCGCTCGCTAGTCTGATTGCGCTGTGGATTCGCAATTCCGAGACAATTTGAAAACAAATAATTCAGATCCCAGCCAGACTTTGCCAAAGGCAAGACACACGGCAGCTCACAGCACTGCGGGCAAGGTTCGGTCCGACCGGAACAGGAGAGAGGAGGATTGAGAGAAAGCGATAGGCGCGTTCACACAGGGATAACAGCTGGACTGGATATGCAAATAAGCTGCCAGGAATGAGGGCACGGAGCACCCACGAGTCTTCTCAAGTATTTGATCGATAGGGGATATTAGGGTCAGCTAGCCAGAGCGGGCGCAGTTATAAACAACTCAATGAAGGCGCGCTCACTCGGAGCAAGTTGAGAAACTGTGCATCACAGACTGTCAAAACCCAACGCGACGTTTAACATAGTCAGCTATCAAATAGGCTACAAGTCTACTTTTGCAACAACATGTCAGTGTTTTGTCAGAAGGACAGCAGGGTTTGAATGTCTCGGACTGGGAGGAAATAAATTGGCAGCCCTAAGGTTTTCGAAATGCCAGAGAATGTTTCGTTCTCCAGGAACCGCACAGAACTGGAAGCGCGGCCGGGGGCGCGTCCCGCATGGGCTATCACTGTGCTGGCCAGCGTGCTGATCTTCACCACGGTGGTGGATGTCCTGGGCAACTTGCTGGTTATCATTTCAGTGCTTAGGAACCGGAAACTTAGGAATGCGGGTAAGTGGATAATTATTGTTTGTGTCTGTGTGTGTGTGTGTGTGTGTGTGTGTGTGTGTGTGTGTGTGTGTGTGTGTGTGTGTGTGTGTGTGTGTGTGTGTGTGTGAGAGAGAGAGAGAGACGGAGAAAGATGGCAGCCCTGGTTATAGCCTACCTTAATATTGTTGAAATTATTTGGCATAACATTGATTTATCGGCCAATCAAATATATATTTATATCATAAATGCAATGACAAGGAGAGATTCTGAAAATAGGATTTCGGTCTTATGCCAAATCTGAATCACTGAATGGTCTCATTCACATCAATAAACCTACATTCAAGACCCCATATGAATGAGACTGCTGAACATACTGAACGTATTCCTCCTATGCGGATGGTGTGAACCACATATGCATTTAGTTTACTTTATGCACAGAGAAAAACTATGATTGTATCGAATATTGATGATTGTTATGGGAAAATGTTGTCTTATTGTCTGTAAGGTGTTTTAACCTATGGCAATGCTTTGAGAGTCATTCGGGAGTCACTTGTGAAGAGCCACAGGGAGTTCTCAGATCTTATTGTGGCGCTCAATTCCTACCAAACAATGTGCACAAAGTATACATAGATTATGATTAGCACAACATATTTAAATCTCATGGGATTATTTTAGCTTGCTTTATTGTTGCCTTAATCCATTGTTCTATCAATATTGACCTTAATTGTTATTTAATAGTATTGTTATTAAATAATACATAAGCAAATATACATGTTTTTTTGTTTGTGTATAAACAGAGGCCTACACTTTTTTTTATTTCAAATTGGATTTTGACAAAATTTCTAAACTAGAACTGTTTTCATAGGTGTCACGTTCTGACCTTTATTTCCTTTGTTTTGTCTTTATTTAGTATGGTCAGGGCGTGAGTTGGGGTGGGCAGTCTATGTGTGTGTTTCTATGTTTTTCTATTTCTGTGTTTGGCCTGATATGGTTCTCAATCAGAGGCAGCTGTTTATCGTTGTCCCTGATTGAGAACCATATTTAGGTAGCCTGGGTTTCACTGTTGGTTTGTGGGTGTTTGTTTCCTGTGTCAGTGACACACGGGTCTGTTTCGGTTCGTTTATAGTCACTTTATTGTTTTTGTATTTCATAGTGTTCAGGCTTTTCTTATTAAAATCGTCATGGACACTTACCACGCTGCGTATTGGTCCAATCCTTGCTACACCTCTTCAGACGAAGAGAAGGAAATCTTCCGTTACAATAGGCCTGTCGTGTCCATAGTGAAAATGCAAAAGTAACACCGTATAAAACCGATGGATTCCCGCCAGTGGTATCCACCAGCGCGGAAAAAAAGGCGCACGAGCACCAATTATACCAACACAGGTCAGCTGTGTTACAGTTGCTGTAACATTATGTGCCCATTCGGGTGACTTATAATATATTTATTTTGTTTGGCGTTTTCTGACCGGGCTAGGTAGCTGTCATCTAGGTTACTGATTAATATTGTAATATATGTTTGAAAACAGAAAAACAATTCAGTTGTGATGGTTTGGGGATGTAATGCAGGGGCCGGGGATTAGTTGTAATATTTTCAGGTCAATTCCAGTCTTGTTCTCAACACTGAGCTCTCAAATCTCTGTAGCACTTTGACAGCAGTCACAGTCGTGATTTATCGTGCTCGGTTCACTTGCTTTTATTCAGGCATCATCTACTAGGGGTGTCATGCACCCTAAAAGTCTGAGGGGCAGTTTATTCCAGGAATCTAGAGCATAATTGTTAGGCTTAATTCTATGTATTTTTCTGCATATGTTCTGAATTTACGAACGCCCAGAGCACACTTTGAGCGCCCTCTGGCACTCCAGAGTATATTTACTAACACTCCCTAAATATGCTTCTCTACATCTTTTCTAAAATCTGGGTAAACAATTGAAAGGCATGTGAGTCTTATTCAGAACAACTTCATAGAACAACTTCATAAAACAACATACAATTGCAAAGTGGCTAGGAGTATTACAAAGAATCAACAAATAATATATAAAAAATATCAAAAGTTTGGACACACCTACTCATTCAAGGGTTTTTCTTTATTTTACTATTTTCTACATTGTTGAATAATAGCGAAGACATCAAAACTATGAAATAACACATATGGAATCATGTAGTAACCGAAAAAGTGTTAAACAAATCAAATATATTTTAGACTTGAGATTCTTCAAAGTAGCCACTCTTTGCCTTGATGACAGCTTTGCACACTTGGCATTCCCTCAACCATCTTCACCTGGAATTATTTTCCAACAGTCTTGAAGAAGTTCCCACGTCAGCTGAGCACTTGTTGGCTGCTTTTCCTTCACTCTGTGGTCCAACTCATCCAAAGCCATTTAAAAATATATATATATATATTTCACCTTTATTTAACCAGGTAGGCAAGTTGAGAACAAGTTCTCATTTACAATTGCGACCTGGCCAAGATAAAGCAAAGCAGTTCGACACATACAACGACACAGAGTTACACATGGAGTAAAACAAACATACAGTCAATAATACAGTATAAACAAGTCTATATACGATGTGAGCAAATGAGGTGAGATGAGGGAGGTAAAGGCAAAAAAGGCCATGGTGGCAAAGTAAATACAATATAGCAAGTAAAACACTGGAATGGTAGATTTGCAATGGAAGAATGTGCAAAGTAGAAATACAAATAATGGGGTGCAAAGGAGCAAAATAAATAAATACATTAAATACAGTAGGGAAAGAGGTAGTTGTTTGGGCTAAATTATAGGTGGGCTATGTACAGGTGCAGTAATCTGTGAGCTGCTCTGACAGTTGGTGCTTAAAGCTAGTGAGGGAGATAAGTGTTTCCAGTTTCAGAGATTTTTGTAGTTCGTTCCAGTCATTGGCAGCAGAGAACTGGAAGGAGAGGCGGCCAAAGAAAGAATTGGTTTTGGGGGTGACTAGAGAGATATACCTGCTGGAGCGTTTGCTACAGGTGGGAGATGCTATGGTGACCAGTGAGCTGAGATAAGGGGGGACTTTACCTAGCAGGGTCTTGTAGATGACATGGAGCCAGTGGGTTTGGCGACGAGTATGAAGCGAGGGCCAGCCAACGAGAGCGTACAGGTCGCAATGGTGGGTAGTATATGGGGCTTTGGTGACAAAACGGATGTGATAGACTGAATCCAATTTGTTGAGTAGGGTACTGGAGGCTATCGCCAAAATCGAGGATTGGTAGGATGGTCAGTTTTACAAGGGTATGTTTGGCAGCATGAGTGAAGGATGCTTTGTTGCGAAATAGGAAGCCAATTCTAGATTTAACTTTGGATTGGAGATGTTTGATATGGGTCTGGAAGGAGAGTTTACAGTCTAACCAGACACCTAAGTATTTGTAGTTGTCCACGTATTCTAAGTCAGAGCCGTCCAGAGTAGTGATGTTGGACAGGCGGGTAGGTGCAGGTAGCGATCGGTTGAAGAGCATGCATTTTAGTTTTACTTGTATTTAAGAGCAATTGGAGGCCACGGAAGGAGAGTTGTATGGCATCGAAGCTTGCCTGGAGGGTTGTTAACACAGTGTCCAAAGAAGGGCCAGAAGTATACAGAATGGTGTCGTCTGCGTAGAGGTGGATCAGAGACTCACCAGCAGCAAGAGCGACCTCATTGATGTATACAGAGAAGAGAGTCTGTCCAAGAATTGAACCCTGTGGCCATCTTTGAATTGTGTTGAGGTCGGTGATTGTGGAGGTCAGGTCATCTGATGCAGCACTCCATCACTACCCTTCTTGATCAAATAGCCCTTACACAGCCTGGAGGTGTGTTGGGTCATTGTCCTGTTGAAAACAAATGATAGTCCAACTAAGCGCAAATCAGATGGGATGACGTATCGCTGCAGAATGCTGTGGTAGCCATGCTGGTTAAGTGTGCCTTTTAATTCTAAATAAATCACAGACAGTGTCACCAGCAAAGCACCCCCACACATCACACCTCCTCCTCCATGCTTCACTGTGGGAACCACACATGCAGAGACCCAACCAGGGTCAATGTTAGCTAGCAAACATTAGGCTATAACTAGCAAAGCAAATGGTTCTGAGATATGAATAACCAGATCATACATGTAACGTTAGCTAGCGAGCCAGCGAGCTAATGTTAGCTAGCTAGCTAACACTATAGTTTAACTTGAAATGAAAATGACTTTGTCAAAATTAGAAACGTGTAATATCTGAAAATGTAACAGGCTAGACTATCTTACGGTGCTCTGAAATCAGAGTGGATAGCCAGAGTGAATTTACCAGCTACGTCTATCAACCATTGTTGCAGTGACATTCTATTGAAATTGATACTTGCATTTTGTCTTTTGTTATGTCTTTTGTTAAGACATTTAGCTAGCTAGCTAGCTAGCTAAACAATGTACCATAATCCCAACTCATGATGATACTACCCTGCATGAATCTGCAGGTAGGTAACCAATCAAGTTCAATGTTAGCTAGATAACATTAGGCTATAATTAGCAAAGCAAATGGCTTTGAGATACAAATAATAAGATCATACACGTAACTTTAGCTAGTGAGCCAGCCAGCTAACATTAGCTACCTAGCTAACAGTGCACTTTAACTTGAAATGAAATCAACTTTCTGTTGAAATTAGAAACGTTTAATATCTGAAAATGTAGCTAGCCGTTAGCTATACTATCTTACCCGTCCGTATACAACATGGATGGATGGACGCTTCTCCCTGTCACGGATGCCATGGTTTCCCTTAGTTTGAAAATGTAATCCGGAGACAGTTGTTTTCTCCATTCCCTTAGCTATCATACTCTAATTCCACTGATTTCAAAATTTGGTCCTCCAGAAAGTGGAGAGCAACACGAATGCAGTTCTACTACACGATATAACACTATATATATATATTTAAACACTATTACCTACAGATACTGACCAGCTCAAATAGACAAAGCGTGCTATATGGCAGACTAATCCGAAGTTATCTCTCGGCATATCCAGCCCACTCATTATCTCAGCCAATCATGGCTAGATGTTGCTCCCTTTTTCTGTGGTTAAAGCAACCAAGCTCATAATTTAAAAATGTTATTTGTATTTACAGATGGCATACATGTTTGCTATTAAGGCACATGAAAGTTCATATGTTCAAGAAGGCATCTCTGCAAAAAAACACATTTTGATTTAAAAAATGTTACGTTCAAAAGGCTCTCCTGTGAAGTAGTGACCCGCGACATACGCCTACTTTCCTGAACCGAGTCACATTTGGGCTGTTCTTGCCATAATATGGTCTTTTACCAAATAGGACTATCTTCTGTATACAAACCCTACCTTGTCACAACACAACTGATTGGCTCAAACGCATTAAGAAGGAAATACTTTCCACCATTAACTTTTAACAAGGGACACCTGTTAATTGAAATGCATTCCAGGTGACTACCTCATGAAGCTGGTTGAGAGAATGCCAAGAGTGTGCAAAGCTGTCATCAAGGCAAAGGGTGGCTACTTTGAAGAATCTCAAATATAAAATATATTTTGATTTGTTTTAACACTTTTTTGGTTACTACATGATTCCGTATGTGTTATGTCATAGTTTTGATGTCTTCACTATTATTCTACAATTTAGAAAATAGTAAAAATAAAGAAAAACCCTTGAATGAGTAGGTGTGTCCAAACTTTTGACTCGTACTGTATATACAGTGCCTTGCGAAAGTATTCGGCCCCCTTGAACTTTGCGACCTTTTGCCACATTTCAGGCTTCAAACATAAAGATATAAAACTGTATTTTTTGTGAAGAATCAACAAGTGGGACACAATCATGAAGTGGAACGACATTTATTGGATATTTAAAACTTTTTTAACAAATCAAAAACTGAAAAATTGGGCGTGCAAAATTATTCAGCCCCCTTAAGTTAATACTTTGTAGCGCCACCTTTTGCTGCGATTACAGCTGTAAGTCGCTTGGGGTATGTCTCTATCAGTTTTGCACATCGAGAGACTGAAATTTTTTCCCATTCCTCCTTGCAAAACAGCTCGAGCTCAGTGAGGTTGGATAGAGAGCATTTGTGAACAGCAGTTTTCAGTTCTTTCCACAGATTCTCGATTGGATTCAGGTCTGGACTTTGACTTGGCCATTCTAACACCTGGATATGTTTATTTTTGAACCATTCCATTGTAGATTTTGCTTTATGTTTTGGATCATTGTCTTGTTGGAAGACAAATCTCCATCCCAGTCTCAGGTCTTTTGCAGACTCCATCAGGTTTTCTTCCAGAATGGTCCTGTATTTGGCTCCATCCATCTTCCCATCAATTTTAACCATCTTCCCTGTCCCTGCTGAAGATAAGCAGGCCCAAAGCATGATGCTGCCACCACCATGTTTGACAGTGGGGATGGTGTTCAGGGTGATGAGCTGTGTTGCTTTTACGCCAAGCATAACATTTGCATTGTTGCCAAAAAGTTCAATTTTGGTTTCATCTGACCAGAGCACCTTCTTCCACATGTTTGGTGTGTCTCCCAGGTGGCTTGTGGCAAACTTTAAACGACACTTTTTATGGATATCTTTAAGAAATGGCTTTCTTCTTGCCACTCTTCCATAAAGGCCAGATTTGTGCAATATACGACTGATGGTTGTCCTATGCACATAGTCTCCCACCTCAGCTGTAGATCTCTGCAGTTCATCCAGAGTGATCATGGGCCTCTTGGCTGCATCTCTGATCAGTCTTCTCCTTGTATGAGCTGAAAGTTTAGAGAGACGGCCAGGTCTTGGTAGATTTGCAGTGGTCTGATACTCCTTCCATTTCAATATTATCGCTTGCACAGTGCTCCTTGGGATGTTTAAAGCTTGGGAAATCTTTTTGTATCCAAATCCGGCTTTAAACTTCTTCACAACAGTATCTCGGACCTGCCTGGTGTGTCCCTTGTTCTTCATGATGCTCTCTGCGCTTTTAACGGACCTCTGAGACTATCAAGGTGCAGGTGCATTTATACGGAGACTTGATTACACACAGGTGGATTGTATTTATCATCATTAGTCATTTAGGTCAACATTGGATCATTCAGAGATCCTCACTGAACTTCTGGAGAGAGTTTGCTGCACTGAAAGTAAAGGGGCTGAATAATTTTGCATGCCCAATTTTTCAGTTTTTGATTTGTTAAAAAAGTTTTAAATATCCAATAAATGTCGTTCCACTTCATGATTGTGTCCCACTTGTTGTTGATTCGTCACAAAAAAATACAGTTTTATATCTTTATGTTTGAAGCCTGAAATGTGGCAAAAGGTGGCAAAGTTCAAGGGGGCCGAATACTTTCGCAAGGCACTGTACATACATTGAGTGGACAAAACATTAGGAACACCTTCCTAATATTGCGTTTCACACCATTTTGCCCTCAGAACAGCCTCAATTCATTGGGCATGGACTACAAATGGTCGAAAGTGTTCCACATGGATGCTGATCGATGTGGACTCGAATGCTTCCCACAGTTAGTGTATGTCCAGTTGGCTGGATGTCCTTTGGGTGGTGGACCATTGATACACATAGGAAACTGTTGAGCGTGAAAAACCCAGCAGCGTTGCAGTTACTATCATACCCCATTCAAAGGCACTTCAATCTTTTGTCTTGCCCATTCACCCTCTGAATGGCTCACATACACAATCCATGTCTCAATTGTGTCAAGGCTTAAAATTCTTTTAACCTGTCTCCTCCCCTTCATCTACATTGATTTGAATTGGATTTAACAGGTGACATCAATAAGGGGTCATAGCTTTCACCTGGATTCACCTGGTCAGCTTATGTGATAGAAAGAGCTCCAAGAGGACCACTGTGAGAGGGCACGTGCCTCTGCGCCCCCTATGGACATGACACCTCTACCCTGATCTAACGCATGGGTGCAGCCAGTCAAGATGCCAAGATGTGACAGTTTGCCTCTAGCCCCAATGCACAAAGAAAAAATAAGTGCTTGTGTCCTAGCCGCCTCCTAGTTGCATAAAAATTGCATTCCAAAGACAACATCTATTGATAACATTTCTTGAGTACTTGTTGGTAGTATAGGTTTTTATGTCATTATTGTAATAAGAGAGAAATTGCTTTAGTCTGGGAATGGAGAGAGAATTCATTGGAATGGCTGTGCTAAACTGTAAAGAGCTAGTTCATTGTGCATTGTATTGTCTTGTGTTGTGTAACAGAGCAAGAGAGTTGTCAGCATCACTGCACACACACACACACACACACGGATGTATGTAATCCCATGACTCTGGATCAGAAAGTTGTTTGATATCTGTAGTGGAGGCTGTTTATTTTTTAGGGGAAGCAGCTCATGCCGCCTCTGTGTGTGTGTGTGTGTGTTTTTTTGCACGCGTGTGTGCACGTATTGACCGATAGGAGAAAAATTGACATGTTTTATTCCCACATACACAGAATAGGGGCAGTGAAATGTGTTGTTTTACTGGGTCAGCCATAGTAGTACAGATCTCCTGGAGCAAATTAGGGTTAAGTGCCTTGCTCAAGGGCACATCAAAATATTTTTCTCCTTGTCTGCTCGGGTATTCGAACCAGCGACCCTTCGGTTACTGACCCAATGCTCCAACCTTCGGTTACTGACCCAATGCTCTAACCTTCAGTTACTGACCCAATGCTCTAATCTTCAGTTACTGACCCAATGCTCTAACCTTCAGTTACTGACCCAATGCTCTAACCTTCAGTTACTGACCCAATGCTCTAACCTTCGGTTACTGACCCAATGCTCTAACCTTCGGTTACTGACCCAATGCTCTAACCTTCGGTTACTGACCCAATGCTCTAACCTTCGGTTACTGACCCAATGCTCTAACCTTCAGTTACTAACCCAATGCTCTAACCTTCAGTTACTAACCCAATGCTCTAACTGCTACCTGAGATGAGGGTGAATATCTAATTGAACCTCTTATAAATATGCCTGGCTTGTTAACAGGTCCCAGAGCTCTCCTATCCCCCACTCTTAATGAGCAGGAGCCAATTAAGGGCAGGCACAGAGGTATTCTTCCTAAATGTGCCAGGGGGGAGACCTTCCTAGAGCCAGACCTCATCCCAGACACAGCGCCCGGGCCCATTGACAGCACGTCGCCAGACATTGCCTTTGAAGCCTACATGGCACTCTATCTCACCCCAGATTCTCTCTCTCTGTCACTCTCTCTCATCTCTCTCTCTGTCTTCTCTCTTACTCTCTCTCTCTCTCTCTCTCTCGCTTAACCCTGCTCTTTCTCCATGTTATCTATCCCATTCCTCTCTCTTTCCCCCACTCCTCTGTTTATTTCCCTCTCTCTCTATCTCCCTTGTGGAGTGTGCCAGAGCTGGTGAGTTGGTAGTGTGTGTGTGTGTGTGTGTGTGTGTGTGATGTGTTTTGTGTGTGTGTGTGTGTGTGTGTGTGTGTGTGCGCAGCGCTCTACCCCTGCAGCTTCTCTTTTTTCCCCTCCAAAACTTTTTGAACGTCTGTTCTATGTGCTCATAATTGCCTTCCCCTGTGTGATGTTCTCAGGTACTAAAGGTTAGAGGCTAAGATAACTGAGTATTAGGCATAAACTTATAAACATTTTAACATCCTATTTTCGGACTGCCAGCCACCCATGCACTGTAAAACCTTCCCCCTAAATACCATTTACAGCTCTCTCCATCTAACTCTGCCCCTCTTTTACGATAACCATCGACCAGAAAATCTGTCTATTAATACCTTTTGCCACCTGATGTCTGAATATTTAATTGGTAGAGATATTCAAACTATTTTGGTTTGGAAAAAGTTCAGTTAGAATTGATTCCATTAAAAAGTATTTATCAGGGTTATGGATATATTGCCTAAAATCTGTCTATTAATACCTTTTGCCACCTGATGTCTGAATATTTAATTGGTAGAGATATTCAAACTATTTTGGTTTGGTAAAAGTTCAGTTAGAATTGATTCCATTAAAAAGTAATTATCTGGGTTCCGGATATAATGCCTCAGTTTATTATCAGTCTGCACCAATAATCACATTCTCTCTCTATTACACCTCCCTCCCCTCCTCTACCTCCCTCCCTCTGTTCCACTCCCCCCTCTCTACCTCACACCCTCTCTGTGCCTCCCCTCTCTCTCTCCCCTCCATCCCTCCCTGTGTCTTTCCTCCCTCCACCACATGTTTCTGTCCATCCAGTGAGATGCGTGTGGTTTGAGTTCAGAAAATAGGCCACCTTTTCGTGTGTGTGTGTGTGTGTGTGTGTGAGTGTGAGTGTGTGTGTGAGTGTGTGTGTGAGTGTGTGTGTGAGTGTGTGTGTGAGTGTGTGTGTGTGTGAGAATATATATATATATATAGAGAGAGTGTGAGGGAGGGAGGGAGGATGGTAAAGTCAGGGAGTTAGACAGAGATAGGGAAAGAGGGAGTGAGTATGCGTGTGTGTGTTAAATGTTGTGCAAATGTGTGTGTACACACTTGTGTGTGTCTGTGTTTCTGCGTATTACAGTGTGTGGTTTGAGTGTGGCCAGTGCTGTAAGTTGGTTGACCGTTCCCAGAAAACCGTTGGGGGCTTTGATCTGTACCCCTCTCCTCTGCTGGTTTTCTGACTGGTTTCTGAGTGCACTACTACTATTTTCTGATTGGTTTCTGAGTGTACTACTACTATTTTCTGATTGGTTTCTGAGTGCACTACTACTATGTTCTGATTCGTTTCTGAGTGCACTATTACTATTTTCTGACTGGTTTCTGAGTGCACTACTACTATTTTCTGACTGATTTCTGAGTGCACTATTACTCTTTTCTGATTGGTTTCTGAGTGCACTACTACTATTTTCTGATTGGTTTCTGAGTGCACTATTACTATTTTCTGACTGGTTTCTGAGTGCACTATTACTATTTTCTGACTGGTTTCTGAGTGCACTACTATTATTTTCTGATTGGTTTCTGAGTGCACTACTATTATTTTCTGATTGGTTTCTGAGTGCACTATTACTATTTTCTGACTGGTTTCTGAGTGCACTACTACTATTTTCTGATTGGTTTCTGAGTGCACCACTACTATCTTCCTGAGTATGCTTAGGCACAGGTTCTCTGAATGCACTAAAGCAGACTGGTCTCATTAAAAGGGCTTTGAGTCTTTTTCATGGTCGTAGAGTAACGATGAACACCCTGTCACGTACAGCAGCGTACATGCCTACACAAATCTACCCACCGACAAACTCTCTCCTTGGTCATCTTTATCGTGGGTTTGAGTTCAGAAAATAGGCCACCTTTTCGTGTGTGTGTGTGTGTGTGTGTGTGTGTGTGTGTGTGTGTGTGTGTGTGTGTGTGTGTGTGTGTGTGTGTGTGTGTGTGTGTGTGTGTGTGTGTGTGTGTGTGTGTGTGTGTGTGTGTGTGTGTGTGTGTGAGAATATCTGAGTGCGATTCAGAGAAATACATTAGTTTGTCTTGGTAAAAAGACAGAACCGTAGAGAGAGAGAAAAAAAATAGCTTCATCGGGAGAGAGTGACAGAAAGATTCAGACAGCAGGTTCAAGTGCTGTATCACCAAGAAGTCACTCAAAGCAGGCTTTCAGCTTTCAGCTCGCTGTGTCTCCTAATGAATCCCCAGTGGATGTGTATGTTGTGTGTGGGGATATTCTTTATCTATAGTGTGTGTGTGTGTGTTTGACATTGTGTCAGTATGTCTCTATAGGATCTCTTCTCTGATAATGGATCCTTTCAGTGCTTCACTGTCACTGATGTATGACTTGTATGTTATTAAGTGTAGCTCTCCATTGTGCTGTGCTCTACCTGCTGTGTGTGTGTGTGTGTGTGTGTGTGTGTGTGTGTGTGTGTGTGTGTGTGTGTGTGTGTGTGTGTGTGTGTGTGTGTGTGTGTGTGTGTGTGTGTGTGTGTGTGTGTGTGTGTGTGTGTGTGTGTGTGTGTGTTTAACGTGTTTAACTATAAGTCCCCACAAGATCAAATGCTATTTCTAGGGGGTTTAGGGTTAGTAGCTAGGTTTAGTTTTAGGGTTAGGAGCAAAGGTTAGGTTTTCAGGTTAGGGTTAGGAGTTAGGGAAAATAGGAATTTGAATGGGTTTGAATTGTGTCCCCCCGCAAGGTTAGTTATACAAGACTGTGTGTGTTTTGACTGATCATATAAGTGTCTTCTTGTGTACGGAGAGCGAGAGTGTGATGAGACAGAAACAGAAACAGAGCCATTGCTGGTGTAGCTCTCTCTCTCTGTCTCTCTCTCTGTCTCTCTCTCTCTCTGTCTCTCTCTGTCTCTCTCTCTCTCTCTGTCTCTCTCTCTCTCTCCCGCTCTCTCTCTCTCTCTCTCTCTCTCTCTCTCTCTCTCTCTCTCTGTGTGTCTCTCTCTCTCCTCTCTCTCTCTCCCGCTCTCTCGCTCTCTTCTCTCTCTCTTACTCTGCTGCGCTCTTCACTAATGTAACGTGATTTGGAGGATTCCCATGACATTTACTTATCTGAAAGAGTGCAGGCTCCGTCACTTCACAGGCGTGTGCGGCTCTGCTCTGCCAAAAGCCTCCTCCTCCTCCTCCTCCTCGCCAAACCAGGGAGAGACGCCGGGTCCACTAAGACTTCTGGCTGCTCCACTCCAGACCCCATTTACATGATTATATTCATGAAGTGTACCCAATGGAACCTCTCCAGAGCTCACTACAGAGAGCCAGAGAAGGTAGGCGTGACAAGGCCATGAAGATGACTGCAACGCCCCCTATCCTTCCCATTCCAGAATTATGTGAAAGAGGGAAATGAGACAATAAGAGAGTATTAGAGAGCATTATAGAATATTATAGAGTAACTGTAATGGGACTAGTGGCTGTAATGGGACGAGTAACTGTATGGGACTAATGTCTGTAATGGGACAAGTGACTGTAATGGGACAAGCGACTGTGATGGAACTAGTGGCTGTAATGGGACCAGTGACTGTAATGAGACTAGTGACTGTAATGGGACTAGTTGCTGTAATGGGACTTGTGTCTTTATTTATTTCACCTTTATTTAACCAGGTAGGTTAGTTGAGAACAAGTTCTCATTTGCAACTGCGACCTGGCCAAGATAAAGTAAAGCAGTGTGACACAGACAACAACACAGAGTTAAAAATTGAGTAAACAATAAACAAGCCAATAACACAAACAAGTCAATAACACAGTAGAGAAAAGAAAGTCTATATACAGTGTGTGCAAAAGGCATGAGGAGGTAGGCAATAAATAGGCCATAGGAGCAAATAATTACAATTTAGCAGATTAACACTGGAGTGCTAATTTAGCAGATTTTTTTATCTTTATTTAACTAGGCAAGTCATTTAAGAACAAATTCTTATTTTCAATGACGGCCTAGGAACAGTGGGTTAACTGCCTGTTCAGGGGCAGAACGACAGATTTGTACCTTGTCAGCACGGGGGCTTGAACTTGCAACCTTCCGGTTACTAGTCCAACACTCTAACCACTAGGCTACCCTGCCGCCCTGGCATGATGATGTGCAAGTAGAGATACTGGTGTGCAAAAGAGGAGAAAAGTAAATAAAACAAAAACAGTATGGGGATGAGGTAGCTAGATTGGGTGGGCTATTTACAGATGGACTATGTACAGCTGCAGTGATCGGTTAGCTGCTCAGATAGATGATGTTTAAAGTTTGTGAGGGAAATTAAAGTCTCCAACTTCAGCAAATTTTGCAATTCGTTCTAGTCACTGGCAGCAGAGAACTGGAAGGAAAGGTGACCAAATGAGGTGTTGGCTTTGGGGATGATCAGTGAGATATACCTGCTGGAACGTGTGCTACGGTGTAACGGCCGTCGTCGGTGGAATAAGGTGAGGACCAATGCGCAGCGTGATACGTGTTCATCTTTTTAATAAAGTGAAATGAACACTGAATAACGAAACAACCGGAACAGTTCTGTCTGGTGTAGACACACAAAGACTGAAAACAAAGGAACTAAGGTCAGAACGTGACATACGGGTGTGTGTTGTTATTGTGACAAGTGAACTGAGATAAGGCGGAGCTTTACCTAGCATAGACTTATAGATGACCTGGAGCCAGTGGGTCTGGCGACGAATATGTTGCGAGGGCTAGCCGACTAGAGCATACAGGTCGCAATTGGGGGTGGTATAAGGTGATTTGGTAACAAAACGGATGGCATTTTGTTGCGAAATAGAAAGCAGATTCTAGATTTGATTTTGGATTGGAGATGTTTAAAATGAGTCTGGAAGGAGAGTTTACAGTCTAGCCAGACACCTAGGTATTTATAGTTGTCCACATATTCTAGGTCAGAACCGTCCAGGGTGTTGAAGCTAGACGTGCGGGCGGGCGGGTGCGGGCAGCGAACGGTTGAAAAACATGGTTTTACTAGCGTTTAAGAGCAGTTGGAGGCCACGGAAGGAGTGTTGTATGGCATTGAAGCTCATTTGGAGGTTAGTTAGCACAGTGGCCAAGGAAGGGCCAGAAGTATACAGAATGGTGTCGTCTGCGTATTTGTGGATCAGGGAATCGCCCGCAGCAAGAGCAACATCATTGATATATACAGAAAAAAGAGTCGGCCCGAGAATTGAACCCTGTGGTACCCCCATAGAGACTGCCAGAGGTTCGGACAACATGCCCTCCGATTTGACACACTGAACTCTGTAAAGTAGTTGGTGAACCAGGCGAGGCAGTCGTCAGAAAAACCAAGGCTATTGAGTCTGGTGATATGGTGATTGACAGAGTCGAAAGCCTTGGCCAGGTCGATGAAGACGGCTGCACAGTACTGTCTTTTATCAATGGCGGTTATGATATCATTTAGTACATTGAGTGTGGCTGAGGTGCACCCATGACCGGCTCGGAAGCCGGATTGCACAGCGGAGGAGGTACGGTGGGAAACGAAATGGTCAGTGATCTGTTTATTCACTTGGCTTTCAAAGACTTTAGATAAGCAGGGCAGGATGGATACAGGTCTGTAACAGTTTGGGTCTAGGGTGTCACCCCCTTTGAAGAGGGGGATGACCGCGGCAGCTTTCCAATCTTTAGGGATCTCAGACAATACGAAAGAGAGGTTGAACAGGCTGGTAATAGGGGTTGCAACAATGGCGGTGGATAGTTTTAGAAAGAGAGGGTCCAGATTGTCAAGCCCAGCTGATTTGTACTGGTCCAGGTTTTGCAGCTCTTTCAGAACATCTGCTGTCTGGATATGGGTAAAGGAGAAGCTGGGGACGCTTTGGCGAGTAGCTGCCGGGGGGGCAGAGCTGTTGGCCGGGGTTGGAGTAGCCAGGAGGAAGGCATGGCCAGCTGTTGAGAAATGTTTATTGAAATTTTAGATTATCATGGATTTATCAGTGGTGACCGTGTTACCTAGCCTCAGTGCAGTGGGCAGCTGGGAGGAGGTGCTCTTGTTCTCCATGGACTTTACAGTGTCCCAAAACTTTTTGGAGTTAGAGCTACAGGATGTGAATTTCTGCTTGAAAAAGCAAGCCTTTGCTTTCCTGACTGACTGCGTGTATTGGTTCCTGACTTCCCTGAACAGTTAGTGGGGACTATTCGATGCTATGGCAGTCCGCCACAGGATGTTTTTGTGCTGATCAAGGGCAGTCAGGTCTGGAGTGAACCAAGGGCTATATCTGTTCTTAGTTCTGCATTTTTTGAACGGGGCATGCTTATCTAAGATGGTGAGGAAACTACTTTTAAAGAATGACCAAGCATCCTCGACTGACGGGATGAGGTCAATATCCTTCCAGGATACCCGGGCCAGGTCGATTAGAAAGGCCTGCTCGCAGAAGTGTTTTAGGGAGCATTTGACAGTGATGAGGGGTGGTCGTTTGACCGCGGACCCATAACGGATACAGGCAAGGAGGCAGTAATTGCTGAGATCCTGATTGAAAATAGAGGAGGTGTATTTGGAGGGCAAGTTGGTCAGGATAATGTCTATGAGGGTGCTCATGTTTATGGATTTAGGGTTGTACCTGGTGGGTTCCTTGATGATTTGTGTGAGATTGAGGGCAACAACGATCATTGAAGTCAACAAATGAGGGTCCCTGGGGACTAAAAATACAACTAAAAATTACAAAATTACACGAGAGGATGAACAAAACACATCTGCACTGCTACGCCATCTTGGATACAAGCTGTAATGGGACAAGTGACTGTAATGGGACTAGTGGCTGTAATGGGACTAGTGAATAAAATGGCGCCGGTAGAATTGTGCTATCTTACGGCAAAAAAGAGCTTCTGGATATCAGAACAGCGATCACTCACCTCTGATTAGACTAAGATTTTTTCGTCAACAAACAGGAAGCACAAGACGTCCTCCAAACGGACCGACATCCACGTTATTTGCAAGAGGAAACAGGTACAGAGGACAAAGAGCCGGATGCCTGGTCAGGACCCGGCGAAGGCGACTGGGAAAGATGCCGTTACAGTCAATACTACGTGCAATCATTGGACAATAAACTAGACAAGGTACGATCATGAATATCCTACAAACGGGACATCAAAAACTGTAATATCCTATGTTTCACGGAATCGTGGCTGAATGACGACATGGATATTCAGCTAGCGGGATGCATGCTGCACCGGCAAGATAGCACAGCACACTCCTGTAAGACGAGGGGGGGTGGTCTGTGCATATTTGTAAACAAGAGCTGGTGCACGAAATCTAAGGAAGTCTCTAAATTTTGCTCGCCTGAAGTAGAGTACATTATGATAAATTGCAGGCCACACTTCTTGCCTAGAGAGTTCCCAGCTATACTTTTTGTGGCTGTTTATTTACCACCACAGACAGATGCTGGTACTAAGACCGCACTCAGTGAGTCAGCTGAAAAAGGAAATAAGCAAACAGGAAACCACTCACCCAGAGGCGGCGCTCCTAGTAACCAGAGACTTTAATGCAGGGAAACTTAAATCAGTTCTACCAAATTTTCATCAATATGTTAAATGTGCAACCAGAGGGAAAACAATTCTAAATCACCTGTACTCCACACACAGAGACGCGTACAAAGCTCTCCCACGCCCCACATTTGGTAAATCCGACCACAACTCTATCCTCCTGATTCCTGCTTACAAGCTAAAATTAAAGCAGGAAGCACCAGTGACTCGGTCTATAAAAGAGTGATCAGATGAAGCAGATGCTAAACTACAGGACTGTTTTGCTATCACAGACTGGAACATGTTCCGGGATTCTTCCGATGGCATTGAGGAGTACACTACATCAGTCAATGGCTTTATCAATAAGTGCATTGAGGACGTCATCCCCACAGTGACTGTACGTACATACCCCAACCAGAATCCATGGATTACAGGCAACATTCGCACTGAGCTAAAGGGTAGAGCTGCTGCTTTCAAGGTGCGGGACTCTAACTCGGAATCTTACAAGAAATTCTGCTATGCCCTGCGACGAACCATCAAACAGGCAAAGCGTCAATACAGGGCTAAGATACAATCATACTACGCCGGCTCCAACACTCATCTTATGTGGCAGGGCTTGCAAACTATTACAGACTACAAAGGGAAGCACAGCCGCGAACTGCCCAGTGATACGAGCCTACCAGACGAGCTAAATCACTTCTATGCTCGCTTCGAGTCAAGCAACACTGAGGCATGCATGCGAGCATCAACTGTTCCAGGCGACTATGTGATCACGCTCTCCAAAGCCGATGTGAGTAAGACCTTTAAACAGGTCAACATACACAAGGCTGCGGGGCCAGACAGATTACCAGGACGTGTGCTGGGGCATGTGCTGACCAACTGGCAGATGTCTTCACTGACATTTTCAACATGTCCCTGATTTAAGTCTGTAATACCAACATGTTTCAAGCAAACAGTTTTTACACCCAAGCCATAAGACCCCTGAACAGGTAATCAAATGGCTACCCGGACTATTTGCATTGTGTTCCCCCCAACCCCTCTTTTTACGCTGCTGCTACTCTCTGTTTATCATATATGCATAGTCACTTTAACTATACATTCATGTACATACTACCTCAATTGGGCCGATAAACCAGTGCTCTCGCACAGTGGCTAACCGGGCTATCTGCATTGTGTCCCGCCACCCACCACCCGCCAACCCCTCTTTTACGCTACTGCTACTCTCTGTTCATCATATATGCATAGTCACTTTAACCATATCTACATGTACATACTACTACAATCAGCCTGACTAACCGGTGTCTGTATGTAGCCCTGCTACTTTTATAGCATCACTACTGTATATAGCCTGTCTTTTTACTGTTGTTTTATTTCTTTACCTACCTATTATTCACCAAATACCTTATTTGCACTATTGGTTAGAGCCTGTAAGTAAGCATTTCACTGTACCTGTTGTATTCAGCGCACGTGGCAAATAAACTTAGATTTGATTTGACTGTAATGGGACAAGAGACGGTAATGGGACTAGTAACTGTATGGGACTAATGTCTAATTGGACAAGTAACTGTAATGGGACACGAGACTGTAATGGACTAGTAACTGTAATGGGACTTGTGACTGCAATGGAACTAGTGACTGTAATGGGACTAATAACTGTAATGGACGAGTGACTGTAATGGGACTAGTAACTGTAATGGGACTATTGGCTGTAATGGACTAGTGACTGTAATGGGACTAGTGACTGTAGTGTGACAAGTGATGTAATGGGACTAGTGGTGTAATGGGACTGTGGCTGCAGTGGGACTAGTAGTGGTAATGGAACTAATGACTGGAATGGGACAAGTGACTGGAATGGGACTAGTAGCTATTAAGGGACTAGTGACTGTAATGTGACCACTGGCTGTAATGGAACTAGTGACTGTAATGGGGCATGTGGCTGTACTGGGACTAGTGCCTGTAATGGGACTAGTCACTGTAATGGGACTAGTGGCTGTAATGGGACCAGTAACTGTAATGGGACATGTGCTCTATAATGGGACTAGTGACTGTAAAGGGACTAGTGGCTGTAGTGGAACTTGTGACTGTAATTCGACTAGTTGCTGTAATGGGACTAGTGGTTGTAATGGGACTAGTGACTGTAATGGGACTGGTGATTGTAATGGGACTAGTGATTGTAATGGGACTAATATCTGTAAAGGGACACATGGCTGTAAAGGGACATGTGGCTGTAATGGGACTAGTGTCTGTAATGGGACTAGTAAATGTAATGGGACTAGTGACTATATTGGGACTAGTGACTGGAATTGGACTAGTGGCTGTAATGTGACTAGTGACTGTAATGGGAATAAGGACTGTATCGGGACTAGTGGCTGTAATGAGTATAGTGACTGTAATGGGACTATTGATAGTTATGGACTAGTTCTCTAATGTGACTAGTTGCTGTAATGGGACTAGTCACTGTAATGGGACTAGTGAATGTATTTGGACTAGTGACTGTAATGGGACTAGTGACTGTATTGGGGCTAGTGACTGTAATGGGACTAGTGACTGTTATGGCAGTAGTGGCTGTAATGGGATAATTCGTGACATAATTTATGACATCATCTGAAAGTTAGTCAGAATGAATCTTAAATGTTAATCATAGATTGAATGAGAAGGATGTGTAACGTGTTGAATGACTGGTTCCCAGGAAGTCAGGCGCAGGAGAGCAGAGATGGGTGATAACAGGAGAATTTTAATATACACCCTGGCCCAAAGGTACAGTTGAGGCAGCACAAAGCACAACCACGGTAACATGAACCAAATTAAACAAAACAAACAAACCTAGGTTTGAAACAAACCTAGAGCAAGCCAGCCTGTAGTGTAACACCCTACACAAAGAACAATTTCACACACAGACATGGGGGAAACAGAGGTTAATATACATTTCGTCTGATGAGGGAATGTGAACCAGGTGTGCGGGAAAACAAGACAAAACAAATGGAAAATGAAAGGTGGAGAGGCAAAGGCTAGAAGACCGGTGACGTCGACTACCGAACGCCGCCCGAACAAGGAGAGGGACCGACCTCGGCGGAAGTCGTGACAGGATGTTCTTTTTCAATATTTAGGTAGGATGAGGTCTGAGAATTTGGCCATAAAAGCCTTTAAAAGATTTGGCCGTTCTTGAATCGTATCAAAACAAGTATTGTTATTTGTTGTGATTTGCTATCGGGCTTAGCACCAGCTATCCCTACCTGATGGTATATCAACTGTCACCTCTACACCCTACGGTAGCTGAGTTTGTGTGTGTATGTGTGTGTTTGGAACTGCTTCCCTTGGAGGTCACCTTCTATCATACTGCCATTCACACTGTCATTCTATGAGGCCGTTGAAGAGGGGCTCTCGAGGGGTTGGGGAAGTTGTCTTGTGACTTCTAATACAACTGATGAGGGAGGAAGGGAATTCAGAGAGGGTATTGTCGGTGGCCATCATGCTAAGAGCTACACACACACGGAACAAGCCAAGGGTGTGGGGCATCAACGCTCTGTCGCCTCTGCTAGCACTCCCCTCCGTTTTCCGTGCTGTCAGCAAACAGCTTACATGCACACTATACTTGCGTGCCAAGGGACACACACACTATACTTGCGTGCCAAGGGACACACACACTATACTTGCGTGCCAAGGGCCACACACTAAGCCTGTGAGGGGTGCAAGGTGACTTTGAAATGTCAGCCTCATTTTCATTTCATGATAAATATGGAGGGCTGAGTCTGGTTTCAGACGATGTGAAGCGTAACCCAACACAAAGGCCCTCATCCCTCCAACCCTTCATCCACTCCCTCATCCAACCTCTCATCCACCCCCTCATCCACCCCCCTCTCTCACCTCCACGTATTTGGGCTGATAGAGGTGAATGCGGCTGGCCCAGTGAGGCCCAAGTAAGAACCCAGCAGTCTCTGTGTTAGCACCCGGAGCTGAGCTAAGTTGGGATGTGTGCCGGCTGCTGGGGAGCTTGACCAACTGACTCACTGGCTGTTTTGAAGGGGATGACTGGACTGGACTGGACTGAATGGCTCTCCTTCTCCTTTCCGTGGGTGGAGCGGATGCGTCAGTATAGAGACAAAGTAGAATCTCAATTCAACGGCTCAGACGCAAGAGGTATGTGGCAGGGTCTACAGTCAATCACGGACTACAAGAAGAAAACCAGCCCAGTCACGGACCAGGATGTCTTGCTCCCAGGCAGACTAAATAACTTTTTTGCCCGTTTTGAGGACAATACAGTGCCACTGACACGGCCTGCAACGAAAACATGCGGACTCTCCTTCACTGCAGCCGAGGTGAGTAAAACATTTAAACGTGTTAACCCTCGCAAGGCTGCAGGCCCAGACGGCATCCCCAGCCGCACCCTCAGAGCATGCGCAGACCAGCTGGCCGGTGTGTTCACGGACATATTCAATCAATCCCTATACCAGTCTGCTGTTCCCACATGCTTCAAGAGGGCCACCATTGTTCCTGTTCCCAAGAAAGCTAAGGTAACTGAGCTAAACGACTACCGCCCCGTAGCACTCACTTCCGTCATCATGAAGTGCTTTGAGAGACTAGTCAAGGACCATATCACCTCCACCCTACCTGACACCCTAGACCCACTCCAATTTGCTTACCGCCCAAATAGGTCCACAGACGATGCAATCTCATCCACACTGCACACTGCCCTAACCCATCTGGACAAGAGGAATACCTATGTGAGAATGCTGCTCATCGACTACAGCTCGGCATTCAACACCATAGTACCCTCCAAGCTCGTCATCAAGCTCGAGACCCTGGGTCTCGACCCCGCCCTGTGCAACTGGGTACTGGACTTCCTGACGGGCCGTCCCCAGGTGGTGAGGGTAGGCAACAACATCTCCACCCCGCTGATCCTCAACACTGGGGCCCCACATGGGTGCGTCCCTCTCCTGTACTCCCTGTTCACCCACGACTGTATCACCGCCTGGTACGGCAACTGCTCCACCCACAACCGTAAGGCTCTCCAGAGGGTAGTGAGGTCTGCACAACGCATCACCGGGGGCAAACTACCTGCCCTCCAGGACACCTACACCACCCGATGTTACAGGAAGGCCATAAAGATCATCAAGGACAACAACCACCCGAGCCACTGCCTGTTCACCCCGCTATCATCCAGAAGGTGAGGTCAGTACAGGTGCATCAGAGCTGGGACCGAGAGACTGAAAAACAGCTTCTATCTCACGGCCATCAGACTGTTAAACAGCCACCACTAACATTGAGTGGCTGCTGCCAACACACTGACTCAACTCCAGCCACTTTAATAATGGGAATTGATGGGAAATGATGTAAAATATATCACTAGCCACTTTAAACAATGTTACCTAATATAATGTTTACATTACCCTACATTATTCATCTCATATGTATACGTATATACTGTACTCTATATCATCTACCGCATCCTTTTGTAATACATGTATCACTAGCCACTTTAACTATGCCACTTTGTTTACATACTCATCTCATATGTATATACTGTACTCGATACCATCTACTGTATCTTGCCTAAGCTGCTCTGTACCATCACTCATTCATATATATTTATGTACATATTCTTTATCCCCTTACACTGTGTATAAGACAGTAGTTTTTTTTTTGGAATTGTTAGATTACTTGTTGGATTATTACTGCATTGTCAGAACTAGAAGCACAAGCATTTCGCTACACTCGCATTAACATCTGCTAACCATGTGTATGTGACAAATAAAATTTGATTTGATTTGATTTGCTTAGTCAACAAGTTGAACAGAGGCTCAAAATGCTCAACTCTTTTTATGCCAGAGATTCCATTTATTGTAGTTAAGAGCTTGCTTTGTGTGAAAATAATTTGTTTGGTGGATTTTCTCATTACTGAAAGAGGGGTTATGTCTGTTGCAACCTCGCCATACTACCCAGGCTTACCCATTAGGAAACTGGCCATTGCAGTGCGACAGTGGTCATCGTATGAGAATGGAACATGGCTTATGTAACCTGCGAGGTTCAGCCACAGGGGAGGTGTGTGTGTGTGTGTGTGTGTGTGTGTGTGTGTGTGTGTCAGGGTGGGTGGTTAGAGGTTATATAGGCTAGGCTTTGAGGTGGACCCAACATTTCCATGAGCCTTTAAAAAGAACGGCAATCATTAGTGCACATTACACCAGCCACGGTACACACACAAACACAGAAACACACACACACACACACATACTCTCCCTCAACAGTCATCTTTATTCAACAGCAAGCTTTGTCACAGCTAAACCTCCCTGATGGCATGGTATAAAACTGAAGGAGCATCTCTCCCAGACAATTGGCTCCCATTTCAAAGAGATGATCCCTCTGTACCCATGCACCCATAGAGTGGGTAGAAGGGAGAGGAGAGGAGAGGGAATGGGGATAATTATGAATAGACAAGAGAAGATGAGAAAGGAAAGGAGAGATCAGGGGAAAAGAAGCATGGAGAGGGAATGAAAGGGGACAGCAGAGAGAAGATGAAGAGGATGAAGCAAGGGGAAGTGTAGGACACCAGAGAGGAGGAGTGGTGAGGAGGGGAGGAGAGTGGAGGAGAGTGGAGGAGTGGAGGGATGGGAAGGAGGAGAGTGGAGGAGTGGTGGTGGAGGAGTGGTGGGGAGGGGGGGAGGAGAGTGGAGGAGTGGTGAGGAGGGGAGGGGAGGGAGGAGGAGTGGCGAGGAGGGGAGGAGTGAAAGTGGAGGAGTGGGAGGGGGGAGGGGAGGAGAGTGGAGGAGTGGTGGTGGAGGGATGGGAAGGAGGGGAGGAGGGGAAGAGTGGAGGAGTGGCAAGGAGGGGAGGGGAGGAGAGTGGAGGAGTGGCAAGGAGGGGAGGGGAGGAGAGTGGAAGAGTGGAGGGATGGGAAGGAGGGATGGGAGTGGTGAGGAGGGGAGGGGAGGGAGGAGGAGTGGAGGAGTGGAGGAGTGGTGAGGGGGAGGGGAGGAGAGTGGAGGAGTGGCAAGGAGGGGAGGGGGAGGAGAGTGGAAGAGTGGAGGGATGGGAAGGGGAGGAGAGTGGAGGAGTGGTGAGGAGGGGAGGGGAGGAGAGTGGAGGAGTGGTGAGGAGGGGAGGGGAGGAGAGTGGAGGAGTGGAGGGTGGGAGGAGGGGAGGGGAGGAGAGTGGAGGAGTGGAGGAGGGGGGGAGGAGAGTGGAGGAGTGGGGAGGGGAGGAAAGTGGAGGAGTGGCGAAGGAGGGGAGGGGAGGGGAGGAGAGTGGAGGAGTGGTGAGGGGAGGGGAGGGGGAGGAGAGGGGGGGATGGGAGTGGAGGGATGGGAGTGGAGGAGTGGGAGGGGGGGAGGGGAGGAGAGTGGAGGAGTGGCAAGGAGGGGAGGGGAGGAGAGTGGAGGAGTGGCAAGGGGAGAAAGGGAGGGGAGAGTGGAGGGGAGGGAGAGGGAGGGATGGGAAGGAGGAGAGTGGAGGAGTGGAGGGTGGGAAGGAGGGGAGGGGAGGGGAGGAGAGTGGAGGAGTGGCAAGGAGGGGAGGGGAGGAGAGTGGAGGAGTGGCAAGGAGGGGAGGGGAGGAGAGTGGAAGAGTGGAGGGATGGGAAGGAGGAGAGTGGAGTGGTGAGGAGGGGAGGGGGGGAGTGGAGGAGTGGGAGAGGGTGGAGGAGTGGAAGTGGAGGGATGGGAAGGAGGAGAGTGGAGGAAAGTGGAGGAGGGTGAAGAGATGAGAAGGGAAAAAGAGAAGGATAAGGGGGATAGAAGAGAGGAAAGGACATTGGAGTAGAGAAAAGAACAAAGTGCGTACTCACACCAAGTTACTCTAGGGGGTATAGTGAGCTGATAGCAACCCAGTTCACGTTCCTGTGTGTACCTCCAAATCCCCTGTGTGTTATTTTGGTAGGGAGCCATGGCCCAGAGCATATGCTAGAATGCTCTAACATCGTGTTTGCTTCCAGTGATGTATGATTCATTTGAATGACTTTGGCACCTAGGCCATCCTCTCTGATAAATTATTTCAATTAAACCTGCTGGGACTATGCTTAATGCTAACTCTAGCCAGTTAACACATACTAAAACACACACGAGGTGGAAAATGGCGCCGACAGAGAGGGCTGCCTCACTTCTAGTCCTTAGGGAACTTTGCTGTATTTTGTTTTTTTATGTATTATTTCTTACATTGTTAGCCCAGAAAATCTTACGTTTTATCACATACAGCCGGGAAGAACTATTAGATATCAGAGCCACCCCAACTTACCAGCACTACAACCAGGAATACGACTTTCCCGAAGCGGATTCTTTGTACCGCACTACCCAGGGCATTTGAACTGATTCCAGAGGCTGACCCAAAACAACGCCGCTGGAGAAGAGGGAGTCGGAGCCACCGACGCGGTTCGCTACCAAGGCGTGTGGGCTCTCCTTCTCTGTTGCCGACATGAGTAAGACTGCACACTGCCTTATCCCATCTGGACAAGAGGAATATCTATGTAAGAATGCTGTTCAATGACAATAGATCAGCATTCAACACCATAGTACCCTCCAAGCTCATCATTAAGCTTGAGGCCCTGAGTCTCAATCCCGCCCTGTGCAATTGGGTCCTGGACTTCCTGATGGGCCACCCTCAGGTGGTGAAAGTAGGAAACAACATCTCCACTTTGCTGATCCTCATCACTGGGGCCCCATAAAGGTGCGTGCAGAGTCCCCTCCTGTACTCCCTGTTCACCCATGGACTGCGTGGCTATGCACGCCCCCAACTCAATCATCAAGTTTACAGACAAAACAAAACAGTACTGTAATAGGCTTGATTACCAACAACGACGAGACAGCCTATAGGGAGGAGGTGAGGGCTCTTGGAGTGTGGTGTCAGGAAAATAACCTCTCAATCAACATCAACAAAACAAAGGAGATGATCATGGACTTCAGGAAACAGCAGAGGGTGCACCCCCCTATCCACATCGATGGGACAGCAGTGGAGAAGGTGGAAAGTTTTAAGTTCCTCGGTATACATATCACTGACAAACTGAAATGCAGACAGCGTGGTGAAGAAGAACAGCGCCTCTTCAACCGCAGGAGGCTGAAGAAATTTAGCTTGTCACCTAAAACCCTCACAAACTTTTACAGATGCACAATTGAGAGGATCCTGTCGGGCTGTATCATCACCTGGTACGGCAACTGCACCACCCACAACCGCAGGGCTCTCCAGAGGGTGGTGTGGTCTGCACAATGCATCAACAGAGGCAAACTACCTGCTCTCCAGGACACCTACAGCACCCAATATCACAGGAAGGCCAAAAAGATCATCAAGGACAACAACCACCCAAGCCACTGCCTGTTCACCCCGCTACTATCCAGAAGTCGGAGTCAGTACAGGTGCATCAAAGCTAGGACCAAGAGACTGAAAAATAGCTTCTACCTCAAGGCCATCAGACTGTTAAACAGCCACTATCACAGAGAGGATGCTGCCTGCATGCAGACTTGAAATAATTGGCCACTTTAATAAATGGATCACTAGTCACTTTAATAATGCCACTTTAATAATGTTTACATATCTTCCATTACTCTCATATGTAGATACTGTATTCTATACTATCTATTGCATCTTAGCCTATGCCGCTCTGACATAGCTCATCCATATATTTATATTTAGGTATTCTTATTCCATTCCATACTTAGATTTGTGTGTATTAGTTATTTGTTGTGGAATTGTTATATATTACTTGTTAAATATTGGTGCAGTGTCAGAACTAGAACTAGAAGCACACGCCTTTCGCTAAACTCGCAATAACATCCGCTAACCATGTGTATGTGACCAATACAATTTGATTAGATTTAATGCTAACTCTAACCATTCAAACACACTCTAAAACACATGCTTTGCTAATGCTAACTCTGTCTGTCTGTCTGTCCTCTCCGGGAGTGAACTGCCTCTTTTCCTCTATACACAGAACCTGAGTCTGCCAGGTTGGTCTTCATGTCATTTTCAGGATCACCCTGGCAACTGACGAGCTCGTTAACTCACAGCAGTGATGTCAACGCTGGAAAGTTACATAGATACCTATGTTATGTAATGTCAATGAAAATATAATAACTGCCAAAGGCTTGTGTTCTCACAGGCACAGCATGTACACTGATTGTACAAAACATTAGGAACACCTTCTCTTTCCATGGCATAGACTGACCAGGTGAAACCAGTTGAAAAATATAATCCCATATTGATGTCACCTGTTAAATCCATTTATGAGTGTAGATGAAGGGGATTACACAGGTTACAGAAGGACTTTTAAGCCTTGAGACAATTAAGACATTGATTGTGTACGTGTGCCATTCAGAGGGTGAGTAGGCAAGGAAAAATATTTAATGGGGTATGGTAGTAGGTGTCAGTAGGTGCCAAGCTACTGCAGTGCTGCTGGGTTTTTCACACCGAACAGTTTCCCATGTGTATCAAGAATGGCCCACCATCCAAAGGACATCCAGCTAACTTGACACAACTGTGAGAAGCATTGGAATCAACATCGGCCAGCATCCCTGTGGAACGCTTTTGACACCTTGTAGAGTCCATGCCCCAACGAATTGAGGCTGTTCTGAGGGCAAAAGGTGGTGCAACTCAATATTAGGAAGGTGTTCCTAATGTGTTGTACATTCAGTGTATATATTGTATATACAGTGGGATTTTTTTTTACATCCCTGTTAATGAGAATTTATCCTTTGCCAAGATAATCCATCCACCTGACAGGTGTGGTATATCAAAAAGCTGAATAAACAGCATGATCATTGCACAGGTGCACCTTGTGCTGGGGACAATACAAGGCCACTCTAAAATGTGCAGTTTTGTCACACAACACAATGCCACAGATATAAGTTTTTCTGCAGGAGTGTCCACCAGAGCTGTTGCATATTAATTTATCGACCTTAAGCCGCCTCCAAAGTAGTATTAGAGAATTTGGCAGAGTGTCCAATCGGTGAGCAGTTTGCTGATGTCAACACTGTGAACAGAGTGCCCATGGTGGCAGTAGGATTATGGTATGAGCACGCATAAGCTACGGACAACAAACACAGTTGCATTTTATCATTGGCAATTTGAATGCACAGAGATACCGTGACAAGGTTTAGTGTCATGCCATTCATCCGCCCAAGGTTAGCAATGTGGTTAGGGTTAAGGTTAGGGTTAAGTTTAAAATCAGATTTTCCAACTTTGTGACTGTGCCAGTTTGTGACCACTCTGCAGAGCTGCCTCCAGAATAAGATTTGTGACCGACTGGCTCAATTCGATCTTATGTAGCAAAATTTGAAATGCTGTTTTTTTACATTGGATGGAGGTAGAGACTCAGAGCTATAAAATTGTATATTATCATACACTACAGTTGAGGAACAATGGGAAAGTAATTCTGCTTTGAAAGTGTATAAACTTGTAACCTCACTTTTGAGAAAATGACCCTTGAATGTTTTAGTACTACTACTGGAGAGCCCTTCTTTGTGGACACCCATTCAGCACCCTCCACACACTTTTAAGCTTTAGCCCCACCCATCTCTTTAAGGATTCACATGTGAAACAACCAAAGATTTCAAGACTAAAGGCTGGATTAAACACTACAGGTGTTTTCGTAATTTAATCTGGAGTGCCAGAGTGTGCTCTTAACGCTCTTAAACACAGAGTGTTGTCAGATTGGCTGTTCGTAAATGAAGAGCGTTTTTCTCTGGGAGCATTCAGAGCCCACACTGGAGGCTCTGGCCGAAAAGTATGGTTGATCCGAGCGTTCTGACCTAACAGCAGTCAAACACCCAACGTAACTGGCTAACGTTGGCTAGCTTGCTAGCTACTTCCAGATAGACTCTGATCATTTTACTCACCCTAACAGAAATGGTTAGGGTGTTTTTATGTTATCCAGAGTGTTGGTGACTGCAACTGTGCTGCTGGCAACAATTTAATTACACTTTTTTTGCCAATGTTTACTGACACCGGCCATATTCAACGGATGTTGACCGTACATAAATTCATGAGTTATTCTGCGCTCTTTACCAGCTATGTCTATCATCAGTTAAATTGTTGCCATAAACATTCTATTGAAATAGTTACTTGCAGAGTGGAGTCTTTTGTTTAGACATGTAGCTAGCTAGCTAAACAATGAACAACAATCCTGAACTCATAACCTTACTACCCTGCATGAATCTGCAGGTAGCTAACCAACCAGGTACAATGTTAGCTAGCTAACATAAGTCAATAACTAGCAATGCAAATGGCTCTGAGATACGAATATTTCTACACAGGTCATACACGTGATGTTAGCTATCAAGCCAGCCAGCTAACGTTAGTTAGCTAGCTAACAATACAACTTAACATGAAATGAAAATGACTTTCTGACTAAATTAAAAATGTGTTATATCTGAAAATGTAGGTAGATAGAATCACTTCCTAATACATGGATGGACGCTTCTACCTCTGTCATGGATGCCATGGTTGCCTTTAGTTTGAAGATGTAATCCGGAGACAGGTGTTTTATACCACTTCTCATTTCGACGCCGTCTGCATATTTGCAATCAAATGCCAGAATTTTCTCCATCTCTTTAGCTATCATACTCGAATTCCACTGATTTTAAAGCTCGGTCCTCCAGAAAGTGGAGATCAACACTTATGATGTTCTACTACGTGATGTCTGTCAAAAAAGTTGTGTTATAAAGGACTACCTACACATACTGACCAGCTCATATTATAGACAGAAGCACGCTACATGGCAGACCAATCCAAACTCCAGCCCACTCATTATCTCAGCCAATCATGGTTAGCAGTAGGTCGCTGACTTTTTCCAACCAACTTGGCTCGTAATTTAACAATTGTATTCGTATTTACAGATGGCATACAAGTTTGTTATTAAGGCACATTGAAGTTCACATGTTCCAAAGGGCATTTCTGCCCAAAAATGTATTTTGATAAAAAAATAAGTTTACTTTCAAATGGTGCTACTGTGAAATAGTGACGCGAGACATATGCCTAGTTTCCGGAAATTAGTCACATTTGTGACAAAAATCTCTAACCTGCATGGATATAGCAGCTCTAACGTGGTTCCACCTCCTCCACTGCCAAAACAACCGCTATGCAGATGTCAGCTAAAACGGATTGAATAGAGCCTATCATCTAAAAATAATAATTCTTTAAGAATGACCCACCGTTCCAATGAATGAAGCACATTCCACGGGATGAGATTCATTTAGAGACTTCTCTGTATTCAGCAGTTTGGCCCCGTGTTTTTATCCAGAACATTTGTTTTTAATTTCTTATTAAGGATTAACAGCGTTGGCAGGAATGATGAGGGGAAGAACATGCAGAGCGAAAAGGTCAAAAGTTGAGGGATTTTAGAGCGATGCCAACTCAATGCTTGGCCTCAGGGGTACGGCTTTTGATTGGCTACCTGAAACTAAAGGGATGAAAGGAGTAGAGAGGGCGTCTTTTTGCTGCCACAGGGAAACCGCTCGGTGTCAGATATCGCTTTGTGTGTGTGCCTGCATTTATGATCGCCTTTGCGCATGTATATGCGTACATGCATTCCTTGATTTCCACTAACTAAAAATGTATGAGAGAGAGAGAGAGAGAGAGAGAGAGAGAGAGAGAGAGAGAGAGAGAGAGAGAGAGAGAGAGAGAGAGAGAGAGAGAGAGAGAGAGAGAGAGAGAGAGAGAGAGAGAGAGAGAGAAAGAGAGAGAGAGAGAGAGAGAGAGAGAGAGAGAGAGAGAGAGAGAGAGAGAGAGACTTTGACTTTTGGTCTTTCTTTATTGAAACATTCTCAATTCATTTAAAACTCACCCCCCCACTCCTAAAATAAAAATATAAAAACCCTCTCCTACAACCGTATATCCAAAACATCTTCCCCAGCAATACAGACAGCCCCCCCAACACACCATATCTCCTCAAACATCTCCACACATTTGATCATTTTATAGAACTCAAACTCAACCCTAAGGCGCGCAGAGACCATCCCATTAAACAGTAGTAAAGGGTCTGTTATCCCCCACCTTTGAACCTGTTCCTCCTTGTTAGCCAAATAGCTAACTTTGCCTGAGCAAACAGAAAATTCAACAAAACACATTTTTCTTTCTCCTTACTCGAATACCTGTATCCCATTATAAACATCCCAACAGCAAAAACCACCCCCAACCTGTCACACAGACATTCCAACAGAGACATTAATGGCATTAACCTGGTGCACACAGAAAACACATGAATTACAGTTTCTTTCATTTGACAGAAAGGACACCCCTGCCCAATTCCCGGATCAACCCGTGCCAACCAGCTGTTAGTGGCCAGGGCTCCATGAAGAACCCTCCACTGGAGGTCCCCTGACCTCTTTGGTACTGGGGGTTTGTAGAGCGCCCTCCATCTAAAACCCACCATACTCTCCGCCCCACATACCCCCTGCCACTGATGAGCCTTCACTCCTGTTAGGCTTCTAATGCTCCTAACCTTAACGCAGAGGTTGTAGAGGGCTTTACCTCCCACCCCCTCAAACTCCCCAGGCTCGGAGTGTTAAAATCTAACAAGTCCTCCAGACCCCCTTGCCAGTCTCCAGTCTCTGCCGTCACCTGCAGTGGCGGGAACATTGGTGGCCCCTCTCCCTTTGGCCTCTCAAACACCCCCCTTACCGGCTCAGACAGTGCCTCCTGGACCTCCTCCAGGAATCTCTCCAGCAGCCTAAGAGACGTTATTCCTGTTTGTTGCGCCAGGACCTCCGGGGTTTTCCACCCCTCCTCTCCCAGCAGTCTCAGGTCACCCAGCCTTTGTAAACCCCCTGCCATCAGTTGCCTCTGCAGGGTGGCCGACTGAACCGATCTCAAAGGGATGGCTGGGTTGTGGAAGATAGGCTCCTCCCACACCCACTGCCCAGGCTCCACACCCCCTTCTCGTGTGGGCCTTAGCAGCTGCCAGGCCCTCAGCACCGCAGAGTAAAACTCTGAGAGACCTGCTGTACTCAGCCTCTCCAGCTTCATGAGGAACAGCTGCCGGTCCAACCCTAATCCGCCAGCTCTCCTCAGCAGCGCGCATGCTGGTTCCCTCCAGCCAACATCAGTGTGGTACAGCAGTCTCTGCACCGCCTTTAGTCGGAAAGCAGCCATCCTGCTCTCCAGTTCCACCAGGCCCTGTCCTCCTTCGTGGACGGTCATGTACAAAACTGTTGCCTTCAGCCAGTGATGTCCCGACCAAAAGAAGTCCACCAGCTTGCGTTGCAGGTCTGCAAGCAGACCGGCGGGGGGGTTGAGGACAGCCAGTTTATGCCACAAGGAAGATGCCACCAGGTTGTTGATTATCAGCACCCTCCCTCTATATGACACTTGGGACAGGAGCCACCTCCACCTGGCCAGTCTTGACACCACTGCCTGTGACAGCCCCTCCCAGTTCTTGCTGACCCACCTCTCCGAGCCCAGGTACACCCCCAACACTTTAAGCCCTTCACAACCCCACTGCAAACCCCTGGAAGCAGAGGAGGAGCCCTATCCCCCATGCCCCACATAACAGAGCTTTGCTCTTTCCCCAGTTTACCTTAGCTGATGAAGCTCCCTCGTACACCTTCAGACTGGTCTCTAGTTCCTGCATATCTTGCCCATCCCTGACCATCACAGAAACATCATCTGCATATGCTGAGACTGCTATTCCTGTCACCACATCCATGCCTGTCCAGCACACTCCCCGCAGTCTCCTGCGTAGCAGTCCTAAAAAAGGCTCAATGGCTAGTGTGTACAGCTGCCCAGATAGAGGGCATCCTTGTCTAATGCCCCGTCTCACCCAGACTGGCCTACTGAGCCCCCTCCCACCTTAACCATACATGACGCCCCAGCATACAACAGCTTCACACAGGTCACAAAACTCTTCCCAAACCCAAACACAGACATCACATTAAACAGATACTCATGATCCACTCTATCAAAAGCCTTCTCTTGATCTAAAGAGACCAGTCCAAAGTTCACATTAGAACCTCTCGACAAGTCCAACATGTCCCTAATCAAGAACAAGTTGTCCGTGATTGAGCGTCCCGGTACACAATATGTCTGGTCCTTGTGTATTATAGAGTCCAGATGGGACTTCAGTCTGTTAGAGAGGACCTTGGCAAAAATCTTGTAGTCCGCACAGAGTAATGCCACAGGCCTCCAGTTCTTAAGTTCACACAAGTCCCCTTTTTTGGGCAGGAGAGTCAGAGCCGCCCGACGGCAGCTCATCGGCAACTCCCCTACCCCGACGCATTCACGCAAAAGAAATCCTGTCCAATTGTTCCCCAGAATTTTTTGTAAAATTCCACTGGAAGTCCATCGACCCCGGGTGCACGACCGGGGGACATCTGGGTTACTGCCTCTGCCAGTTCATGTGACAACAGAGGAATGTCCATTTCATCCCTCTGTGCCCGAGAGAGCTTAGGGAGTCCTGCGAACAAGACCTGAGCACACATAGGATCACACATTTCTGCCCTATACAATTCAGTATAAAACTCCACAGTCCGCTCCCGCATCTCCCCCACCACAGAGGTCACCCGCCCATCAGACAGCCGTAGACAATGCATACCCTTGGCTTCACTGCTCTGTCTTTCCAAACCAAAGAAGAAGGAGCTGGGAGCATCCATCTCCTTGAGCATGGAGAACCTAGCTCTTACAAGTGCTCCCTTTGCTTTAACCTGGAAAAAACTGCCCAGGTCCCTACGTATTCGGCTAAGTTAGCCTGGAGGCCTACATTGCCTTGCCCCACCATCTCTACCTCCATCTCACTAATACACCGCTCTAGTTCCCCCAATACTCTCCTAGCCTCTGAGGATGAGAGAGCTGTGTACTGTTGACAGAAAAGCCGAATTTGCACTTTCCCCACATCCCACCATTGACTCAGAGACTCATACTCCTCTCTTCGCTGCCCCCATCTTTCCCAAAAAGTCTGGAAACCTGAGCAAAAAGTGGCATCTTGTAAGAGCTTTACATTGAACTTCCAATAAGATGCCTGCCGGGGCCCTGGTGAAATAGACAGCCGAGCCATGGTTATGTGGTGATCCGAAAACCCCACTGGGAGAATGGTAGCACCCAGCAGCCTATTGCTCTGATTCCTGGACATGTAAAAACGATCAAGTCGAGCTGCACTCACCCTAGCCCCAAAAACCTTCACCCACGTACACTGTCTTGTGTTTGGATGTTTAGTTCTCCAAACATCCACTAGGTCAAACTGATTAAAGATATCCCTTAACACTCCCACTGACACTGAATGAGGCTCTTCCCCATTTCTGTCTTTTGTAAAATCCATTGTACAGTTCCAGTCACCTCCGATCACCAGCGTCTCCTCAGGCGCTACTTGTGAGAGTTCCTGTCTAAGACTCCCAAATAGAACCCCTCTTTCTCTCCCTGTGTTAGGTGCATACACATTTATAAAGACAAAACACATGTTGTTAATTTCTGCTTTAACAACAAGCAACCTACCCCTACACACCTCCTTTGAGGAGCAAATTTTTATAGCCAGACCCGGTGCAAAAAGGACTGCCACCCCTGCACTAAGATTTGTCCCATGGCTCAACACACTTGCCCCTTTCCACCAGAGCCCCCAATCAACTTCATTCACCACATCACTATGCGTCTCCTGCAGAAACAACACCTGTACTTTTTTTTGTTTTACATATTCACCCAACACACTCCTCTTTCCCGCATCTCTGGCGCCATTTATATTGAGCGAGCCTACCCGAAGAGTCTCCATAAGAAGTGGGAGAAAAGCTAGCAGAGAAATAGACCAATAGCAAAGCTCAAAAAGCCCCAGTGTCAGTAAGAAATTAAACATTTAAACAGTGTCTGAAGGTAAACCTTTACGCACTGTTGTGACCCACTTCCTCAACCTAAACCGTTTCCTGGGTGAGAGGACACCATGCCCCTCATTTGTCATAGCATGTTGTACTGATCTTACAAACTTTCTAGGATCCGGAAAAAAAGCCTCAAGATTAACTTTTTTCCCCTTAGTCTCATTCAGGAACCTTGTCAGTTCTCTCAACGTGTACTTAGACCCCTCTGGTTGACTGGCTGTCAGCTCCGGGCCAATTGAAGAGGAGTCTGAAAAAAATAACTCCTCATCCTCTTCCTCAGACTCACTTTCCTCCTCTTCTCTATCTCCCACCCTGACCACCTGCCCTTTCTCTCTGGTTAGGGCCTCACCCACAGCAACAGGTAACATTTCCATGGTGCCTTTGTCCACACCCTTTTTCCTTTTCCTCTTGACACCCTCCTCCTCCCCCCCTAATCTCTTACACTTCCCCACTATACTCTCCTCATCCACTAGAATAACCTGACTAGACGCAGTATCATCTGCACCACCCTCCATAGCATGACTAGGGCCAGCCTCAGCTACACCACCCTCCATAGCATGACTCTGGCCAGCCTCAGCTACACCACCCTCCATAGCATGACTCTGCCCAGCATCATCTGCACCACCCTCCATAGCATGTCTAGGCCCAGCCTCAGCTACCCCACCATCTCTAGCCTGACTAGACCCAGCCTCTGCTTCTCCACCATCTCTAGCCTGACTAGACCCAGCCTCCACTACCCTACCATCTCTAGCCTGACTAGACCCAGCCTCTGCTTCTCCACCATCTCTAGCCTGACTAGACCCAGCCTCCACTACCCTACCATCTCTAGCCTGACTAGGCCCAGCCTCATCTACACCACCATCTCTAGACTGACTAGGCCCAGCCTCTGCTGTCTGCATCTCCTTACCCCCTGCATTTTGACCTCGATTTCCCCCACTTGCGCTTGTACCCTCACCTTGTCTATGGCCTTTATGTGGGCACGCAAAACTCTTGTGCCCCAAATCCCCACATTCAAAACACCGTAGACTGTGCTGGCAAAACCTGCATAGAGCCCCTCCCCATGCCTCACTTTAAAATGCACATTTAGCTGTTGCTCATTATTGTTCAGAAACATAAACACTTGCCTCCTGAACGAAACAACGTGCTTAACGGCATCTGCCTGAAAACCTGCTGACAGTACACGGAAACCGCTAGCAAACTTACCAAAACGACTCAGCTCTTTCCTAATTTGATCATCCGTAATAAACGGAGGCAAATTTGCCACTACAACTCTTGTTGAAGGGGTAGAGAGAGGTGAAATTGACACCAACACATCCCTTACAAATATTCCGCTAGCAATTAGCCTACCGACCAAATTAGCCCTTTTCATGAACACAACCACAGCTTTGTTCATTCTAGAAGCAGAATGTATAAACTCAGCTCCTACCTGTTCACCGACCGCGAGCAGAACCTCCTCCACCTTAACTCCATTCTCAGGAACACACCTGAATCCATGCTGTATCGACAGCGTCTCCTCCGCGCTAGGCTGAGAAGCCATTGCGCACACTACACCTTCCAACCCCCAGGAAAGTTACTCTGTCCTCTTCCACCCTAACTTTGAAAAAAAACTTTGGATACCGCTAAAAACAAATATTGCATTAACCAAATATTGCATTAATATCTCTCCCTATCTCTCGCTCTATCTCTCCCCCTCTCTCGTTTCTCGTTCTTTCCCTCTTTCTCTCTCGCTCTCCCTCAGTGCATAACTTGGGCATAAGGCCATGGTCCTGTGCTTGTGGTGTCTTCCAATGTTTGTGCGTGTGTGTGTGTTAGAGCCAGACAGTAGAAGGTAGTCAGGATGCCAACATTAGGTCAGATGTTGATTCTAACCCTAATTTCATACAGTGTCACTCATCCTCTCTGCTTTTGCTGGGGCTGAAGACAGACAGACAGACACACACACACACACATACACATGCACAGTGTGTGATTATCCTACCAACGGGACACACGGCAGCAGTGATGGCGCCGGATCTTAACCAACCATGCAATTTATTTATTTTGAGCGACTGCTCACCTCAAACTGGACGAAGAGCCCTTCTTCAATGAGTCTGATGATGAGTCTGATGGGAGGGATATAATACAGACAACCGACCAGGCCCAGAAACTTATCCCAGAAACTCTAGACCCACTCCAATTTGCATACTGCACCAACAGATCCACAGGTGATGCAAAATGCTATTGCACTCCACACTGCCCTTTCACACCTGGACAAAAGGAACACCTATGTGAAAATGCTATTCATTGACTACAGCCCAGCGTTCAACACCATAGTACCCTCAAAGCACTTCACTAAGCTAAGGACCCTGGGACTATACACCTTCCTCTGCAACTGGATCCTAGACTTCCTGATGGGCTGCCCCCAGGTGGTAAGGGTAGGTAACAACACTTCCGCCACGCTGATCCTCACCATGGGGACCCAGATGCGTGCTTAGTCCCCTCCTGTACTCCCTGTTCACTCATGACTGCATGGCCAGGCACGACTCCAACACCATCATTAACAACCTAACATGGTCCAAGCACAACAAGACAGTCGTGAAGTGGGCTCAACAAAACCTATTCCCCCTCAGGAGACTGAAAAGATTTGACATGGGTCCTCAGTTCCTCAAAAGGTTTTATAGCTGCACCATCGACAGCATCCTGACAGGTTGCATCACTGCCTGGTATGGCAACTGCTCTGCCTCTGACCGCAAGGCACTACAGAGGGTAGTGCATATGGCCCAGTACATCACCGGGGCCAAGCTTCCTGCCTTCCAGGACCTCTATACCAGACGGTGTCAGAGGAAGGCCCTACAAATTGTCAAAGACACCAGCCACCCTAGTCAAAGGCTGTTCTCTCTGCTACCCCATGGCAAGTGGTACCGGAGCGACTTCTAAATAGCTTCTACCCCCAAAAGCATAAGACTCCCGAACAGCTAATCAACCCCCCCCCCCTATTGTTATTCTTATCCCTTACATTTTTTTGTTTTTTCTTAAAACTGCATTGTTGGTTAAGGGCTTGTAAGTAAGCATTTCACTCTAAGGTCTACACTTGTTGTATTTGGCGCATGTGGCAAATAAAATTTGATTTGATTTGTACACACACAGGCACGCACACACACACACACACACACACAAACACGTTCCTGTCTCTTCAGCGCAGCATGATTGATTGGGAAGCCCTGCCACAGTCCAGGGGAGGATTTCATTATTTGCATAGTAAATGGCTTGTTTGTTTATTCATCGCCTTGAGAGGGACAGGAGTGGAACGTCTGCCTGTCACTCTCACTCAGATCTCCAGGCAACTGTTTGTGTGTTTGTGTGTTTGTGTGTTTGTGTGTTTGTGTGTTTGTGTGTGTGTGTGTGTGCGTGTGTGTGCGTGCGTGCGTGCGTGCGTGCGTGCGTGCGTGCGTGCGTGAGATTGGGAGTAATGTACCCATACCTTCCAGTTAAACATACAGTCTTCTTGAGATAAGTGTAAACTCTGTTTTTGAATGCAGGTCATGATCAAAATTCAAAGAAAAAAGTCCAACCAACTTTTTTTTACTAAATTACTAATACCATTGCACTTTTCAGAAGTTAATTGTACTTTCAGTTGTAATTGCAATTCAACAGCTCAGACATGAGACATATGTTGCAGGGTCTATAGACAATCTCTACAAAACAAAAATCAGCCACGTCGCGAACACCGACGTCTTGCTTCCAGACAAACTAAACACCTTCTTTCCCCGATTTGAGGATAATAATGTGCCACTGACGTGGCCTGTCGATGGAACTGTATTATGTGGGCTCTCCTTCTCCGTGGCCGACGTGAGTAATACATTTAAACGTGTTAACCCTCGCAAGGCTGCCGGCCCAGACGGCATCCCTAACCGCGTCCTCAGAGCATGCGCATACCAGCTGGCTGGTGTGTTTACAGACATATTCAATCTCTCCCTATACCAGTCTGCTCTCCCCATATGCTTCAAGATGGCCACCATTGCTCCTGTACCCAAGAAAGCAAAGGTAACTGAACTAAATGACTATTGCCCCGTAGCACTCACTTCTGTCATGAAGTACTTTGAGAGACTAGTCAAGGATCATATCACCTCCATCTTACCTGTCACCCTCGACCCATTTCAATTTGCTTACCTCCCCAATAGGTCCACAGACGATGCAATCTCCATAACACTGCACACTGCCCTATCCCATCTGGGCAAGAGGAATACCTATGTAAGAATGCAATTCATTGACTATAGCTCAGCATTCAACACCTACAGCACCCGATGTCACAGGAAGGCCAAAAAGATCATCAAGGACAACAACCACCTGAGCCACTGGCTGTTCACCCCACTACCATCCAGAAGGCGAGGTCAGTACAGGTGCATCAAAGCTGGGACAGAGAGACTGAAAAACAGCTTCTACTTCAAGGCCATCAGACTGTTAAACAGCCATCACTATCACAGAGAGGCTGCTGCCTACATACGGACTTGAAATCATTGGCCACTTTAATAAATGGATCACTAGTCACTTCAATAATGCCACTTTAATAATGTTTACATATCTTGCATTACTCATCTCATATGTATATACTGTATTTTATACCATTTATATTCCATTCCATACTTTTAGATGACCTGTTAGATATTGCTGCACTGTCAGAACTAGAAGCAGAAGCAATAACATCTGCTAACCATATGTATGTGACCAATAACATCTGCTAACCATGTGTATGTGACCAATAACATCTGCTAACCATATGTATGTGACCAATAACATCTGATAACCATGTGTATGTAACCAATAACATCTGCTAACCATGTGTATGTGACCAATAACATCTGCTTACCATGTGTATGTGACCAATAACATCTGCTAACCATGTGTATATGACCAATAACATCTGATAACCATGTGTATATGACCAATAACATCTGATAACCATGTGTATATGACCGATAACATCTGCTAACCATGTGTATATGACCAATAACATCTGCTAACCATGTGTATATGACCAATAACATCTGCTAATCATGTGTATATGACCAATAACATCTGATAACCATGTGTATATGACCAATAACATCTCTCCATGTCTTACAAATACCATCTCTCTCTCTCTTTCTCAATTCAAGGGGCTTTTTTTGGCATGGGAAACATATGTTTACATTGCCAAAGCAAGTGAAAAGGATAAGCAAAAGTGAAATAAAGAATTAACAGTACACACACACAAGTTCCAAAATAATAAAGACATTTCAAATGTCATATTATGTATATTGCTCTCTCCCTCTCTCAATTCAATAAAATTCCAATTTAAGGGCTTTTTTGGCATTGGAAACACAAGTTAACATTGCCAAAGTAAGTGAAGTAGATAATAAACAAGTGAAATGAACAATAAAAATGAACAGTAAACATTGCACTCACTGAAGTTCCAAAATTATGTCTATATACAGTGTTGTAACGATGTGCAAATAGTTAAAGTACAAAAGGCTAAATAAATCAACTTAAATATAGGTTGTATTTACAATGGTGTTTGTTCTTCACTGGTTGACCCTTTTCCTGTTGATGTTGCTGCTGTGATTGCACACTGTGGTATTTCACCCAATAGATGTGGGAGTTTATCAAAATTGGATTTGTTTTCAAATTCTTTGTGGGTCTGTGCAATCTGAGGGAAATATGTGTCTAATATGGTCATACATTTGGCAGGAGGTCCGGAAGTGCAGCTCACTTTCCACCTCATTTTGTGGTTCTTCTCTTGATAGCCAGGTCTGCCTTCGGCAGCCTTTCTCAATAGCAAGGCTAAGTTCACTGAGTCTGTACATAGTCAAGCTTTCCTTAATTTTGTGTCAGTCACAGTGGTCAGGTATTCTGCCACTGTGTACTCTCTGTTTAGGAAAAAATAGCATTCTAGTTTTCTCTGTTTTTTGTAAATACTTTCCAATGAGTCAAGCAATTATCTTTTTGTTTTCTCGTGATTTGGTAGGGTCTAATTGTCTTGCTGTCCTGGGGCTCTGTGGGGTCTGTTTGTGAACAGGACCAGCTTGCTTAGGAGCCTCTTCTCCAGGTTAATTTCTCAGTAGGTGATGATGGTTTTGTTATTGAAGGTTGTGGAATTGCGTCCTTTTTAGTGGATGTAGAATTTAACGGCTCTTTTCTGGATTTTGACAATTAGTGGGAATCAGCCTAATTCTGCTCTTCCCCAACACCACTTTCCATCAATTTCTATAGCAGACCCTCATGCCAAATTGAGTCAAAAGTTTTTTTGAAATTAACAAAGCATGAGAATACTCTATCTTTGTTTTGGTTTGTTTGTTTGTCATTTAGGGTGTGCAGGGTGAATACGTGCTCTGTCGTATGGTAATTTGGTAAAAAGCCAATTTGACATTTGCTCTGTATATTGTTTTCACTGAGGAAATGTACGGGTCTGCTGTTAATTATAATTCAGAGGATTTTCCCAAGGTTGCTGTTGATACATATCCCACAGTAGTTATTGGGGTCAAATTTGTCTCCACTTTTGTGGATTGGGCTGATCAGTCCTTGATTCCAAATTTTGAGAAAGATGCCAGAGCTGAGGATGATGTTAAAGAGTTTAAGTATAGCCATTTGGAATTTGTGGTCTGTATATTGTATCATTACATTGATGATACCATCAACACCACAGGCCTTTTTGCGCTGGAGAGTTTGTATTTTGTCCTGTAGTTCATTCAATATAACTGGAGAAACCAGTGGGTTCTGGTAGTATTTAATAGTTCATTTTAAGATTTAAGTTGAATTGAGATTCTACTTTGTCTCTGTACTGACGCTTAGCTTGTTTGATTTGTATTTGATCATATATATATATATGTTCTATATATAGCCTGGGCGTATCATATATATCTATATATATATATATGTTCAAAAAGATTGGATTGGTTTACCTATGCATCTCCGTTTTGATAGATAACTCTTCGTGTTGTTGTTTATTTAGTGTTTTCCAATTTTCCCAGAAGTGGTTAGAGTCTATGGATTCTTCAATTATATTAAGCTAATTTCTGACGTGCTGTTCCTTCTTTTTCCGTTGTGTATTTCTATATTGTTTTAGTGATTCACCATAGTGAAGGCGTAGGCTCAGGTTTTCTGGGTCTCTATGTTTTTGGTTGGATAGGTTTCTCAATTTCTTTCTTAGGTTTTAGCATTCTTCATCAAACCATTTGTCATGGTTGTTCATTTTCTTAAGTTTTCTGTTTGACATTTTTAGACTTAATAGGGAAGCTGAGAGGTCAAATATACTGTTTAGGTTTTCTTCTGCCAAGTTTACTCCTTCACTATTACTGTGCCAATATTACAGTGGAAATTTTTGTCCAGGAAGTTGTCTAAAGGGGATTGGATTTGTTGTTGCCTAATTATTTTTTGGTAGGTTTCCACACTACTTTCCTTCCATCTATAGCATTTTTTTATATTATTCAGTTCCTTTGGCTTTGATGCCTCATGATTGAGTATTGCTCTGTTCAAGTAGACTGTGATTTTGCTGTGATCTGATAGTGGGCTGACTGTGAACGCTCTGAAAGACTCTGGGTTGAGGTCAGTGATAAATTAGTCTTCAGTACTAGCTACAAGAGATGAGCTATAGATGTACCTTCCATAGGAGTCCCCTCGAAGCCTACCATTGACTATGTACATACCCAGCGTCCAACAGAGCTGCAGGAGTTGTGACCCGTTTTTGTTGGTTATGTTGTCGTAGTTGTGCCTAAGGGGGCATATGGGGGAAGGAATGCTGTTGGGCCTGGGGGTTGGGCCTGTTTGCCTGCTCACAGCCTGGGCTTATATGTGAGTTTCATGTTGAGTCCCTCTTTACGGGAGTGGGGGACATTGGGTGGGCAGGAGCGGCATAGGTCTGATCTGAGGCAGCCTAAATGGGGTGTGTGCATGGTTGACTTGGGGGGGTTTTGATGTGGCTGGTGGTGCTGTGGTCTGGATGTAGGTCCTCTCGGCGTGGGTCCTCTATGTGTAGGTCTGGGGGAGGGGGTTCTGGGAGATTGTCTTGCTGGTCTGGATGGGGTGTCTATTGATCTGTTGCTCCTTTGTGAGGTGTTGGGGCTGCGGTTGAGGGCGATGTCCTTTAGGGTCTGGGCGAAGGTGGGAATTGCTGCCTTGTATAGGTGGACCTGGTCATAAAGGCTGTTCAAGTCCAGGGTGGATTGGTGGGCCAGGTGCCCCAAAACCAAATGTTTACCTGGCCAACCACTCCACCCTGGACTTAAACAGCCTTTATGACCAGGTCCACCTATACAAGGCAGCAGTTCCCACCTTCACCTGTACCCGAAAGGACATCGCCCTCAACCGCAGCCCCAACACCTCACACCAGGCACGGGAAGTACTTGCGTTTACACACTGTATGGTAGCAAGTTGGAAGTATTTTCATGTTAGCAGGGTGGAGATAACCACTTGTGTATTGGGGAAAGTAGAATAAGCTTTTTCAATCACTCCTATGTGTGCTGTGGCCACCCTTTCCTGCTGTGCTCTCAGGTTGTTTGTGCCTGTGTGTATTATTATGTGGCTGGGTGACCCTAGTTGGTCCTCAGAAGGTCTAGGGCACGCTGGGTGTTTGGACAGCAAAGTTTAGACACTGTGTGTTTGGGAAAAAGTTTAATTTATTTTATATATTTCCCATTTGAGTCTATAAGGTGTACAATCTGTGGCTTGTGTATGTCCTCAGTTGGTGTAGGGGGGGGGTTGTCAGGAGGGCTATCAGGGTGGCTTACAGGGGGTGCTCAGAGGGGGTGGGATCCCCTGGGCTTGGGGTTCTTCATGTGTCTGTCCTGCTGTGATGTCGAGGCTATGGTCAGGGTCTGGGGTGGACTGTTCTGCTGTGGTGTCAAGACTGGTCTGGGTCTGAAGTGGGCCGTTCTGCTGGCTTCTCTGCGGGAGTGGTCAGATCTCTAATGGGTTGTTCTCTGTCACAATCCATCCCCCTCACCCCCTCCTCCAGCACTCTGATCCTCTCTAGTGCGCTGTTCTTGTCCTGCTCCTGTTCTTTCTCCTGATGTTGTTGTCTCACCACAGTCCAAAGTGCAGATATGTCTCTCTCCACCTCCAGCTCTCTAGGTCTGGTTGAGAGGGTTTTGTTGAGCTGGACTATTTTTTTGTGCTGACTGGAGTGTGTTCATTTGCTGTTCCAGCTCCACCTGTCTTACCTCCAGCTGGGTGAATTCATCCATAATTTCAATGAGGGAGTAGTACTCTGTGCTGGGAGGTTGACTTTCCGCTTCGGGTTGCTCGTCTGTGGGGTTGTATAATGAAGAGGTCTGGTCTGACACGCTCAGGGTGGGGGTATCTTTCTCAAGAGAGAGATTATCCTGCTGAGCTATCTCTTTGATAATGTGAAAGTCCAGCTGAAACTGTTTGATGTTGCCCTGTACCATTACTGTTCCAGATTTGTACAGGTTCACATTGGCTGACTCAGAGTCTTCCTTGTCTAGTATACTGAGGTTCCACCCATCGCTAACACAGAGGGGTAGTGTGTTAATAGAGCACTGTGCCATGCCAGGGGATGGTCTGTGTGGAAGATTAAGTTGCTTATGTTCCCATTTTTATAATAGTCAGCAAAAAGTGTCTCTTGATTTTCCATAAGCAGCTTCTTTTTGTATTCGTTTTGTGCCTAATAATTTTTACATCCAGAGACTACTGTATTGTAATTACATGTGAACAGCAGGAGGGGGCTTCAAATGCCTCTGCATTTGAGTGGGGTCAGCTGTGAGACTCTCCTGCCAGTGTTGGGCTCAAGGGATTTGACACCTCTCACTTCAATGCTAATTGAAGTTGTATCTGTTCTGTACTAGCAAACTAGTAGCCTTAACTTAGCATTCAGTCCTTATAAAGTGAAATATATCATTGTAATGTATTTGTCTTCTTGGCTAAAAAATAGCTTCAGACTAAACATTATTCATTCATTTCCAGGTTGGATGGTGTTTTCAGGGTTATGTTGTTTGTTTGCCAGAGCATTTGCTGTACATCTTGAGAAATAAGAATCTTTTCCGGGTAATTTTGTCCGAAATCAGGTTGACGGTTTGGAGTTTTGATTTGGAGTGAAGGTTATGTTGTGGAGGCTAGTATCCTGTATATGTCCTTGCCGAAAAATCCAAGTTTATCTAACTCTAAATCGATCGATCTCTCTCTCTCTATCCCACCCTCCCCCATCTCTTTCTCTCTCCGTCTGGCCGTGGCAGAAGCTACTATAGGTGGTGCCACCAAATCACCAAATATATTATCTCTTCAACATGCCCACAGCCACCACATCACCACATATATCATCTCTTCAACATGCCCAAAGCCACTGCATCACCAAAAATATTATCTCTTCAACATGCCCACAGCCACTACATCACCAAATATATTATCTCTTCAACATGCCCACAGCCACTACATCACCAAATATATTATCTCTTCAACATGCCCACAGCCACTACATCACCAAAAATATTATCTCTTCAACATGCCCACAGCCACCACATCACCACATATATCATCTCTTCAACATGCCCACAGCCACCACATCACCAAATATATTATCTCTTCAACATGCCCACAGCCACACACCTAGTGGGCAAAATTGGCTGACGTCATTTGTGACATCATGGTCATGTTGTGTACTGAATTGAAATCTTTCTGTATGACACCCTCAAAACAATTTGTACAGACACCGGCACACGTTCACTGCACATTTCTACATATGGGACCTTTTTGGTGTGACTGAGAGAGAGCCTGAATAGTAACCTGCAAACTAAACTGGCTCACTCTCTGCCAACTCATAGTCTTCCTCTGTGAATGCTCAAACACAATTCCTTCATGGTCTTAGTTAGTGTCACCGTTCTCAGTCACTGCTCAAATATATACAAACCTGCCTTCTACTCAGGGCCTTGGCCCCTAGCGACTGACAACTGGAGAGAGTCAGAGGGCAGAACTGAGAGAAAATGAGAATGAGGTGGAGGGAAAGAGGAGGAGGGAGGAGAAGGAAGGAGGGAGGGATGGATGAGGGGAACAGTGGGAATATATTAGGGAGCCCTATATGGAAGTGCCACTCAAGCAGAAATGATCAGTCTTCATCTGGACAGCCAGGGAGAGACAGGACAGGAGATGAGGGATGTGACCGAGATGGAGAGAGAGGGGAGGGTGGGAGAGGGGGAGGCATAAAAAGTGGGAGAGAGAGAGGAAGGAAAGGAGAAAAAGAGAGAAGAACAAGGGGTACAGCAACCTCTCATTCTCCTCCTCCTCAATCTCTCTCTCGAACATAAATGCTGTGCTCATGGAATGACATGCTTTGAGCACTACTGAGAAGTGATATTTACATGGGGAAAATGAATGCCATATGCTGCATTTGCTATAGGACTATTGTTTATCTTTTTGTTGGTGACACTTTGATATTTTGATAATATGCAGCTGTTTAAAGGGCAAATCCACAGATGAAACATTAACAAAAAGTTCTGCATCTGTTTTGGTAAAAAGCTGAGGGATGGGCCTGGAGAAATGTAACCACTCTCAGATTAATAGACAGAGCTATGGATGCAAGGACTGACCGTCCAGGATATCAACATTATTGTTTTAACCATGTGATGATTCTATACCGTGTTTGTTTACAAAAACAAGCTTATATTTTGTGTTCTCGTGGAGTGTGACAGTTGAATTAAGCTCATGAGGCATTTATAAGTTATATTCTTCAACAATCAATGGATATATATACTACCGTTCAATTTTTTTTCAATGTATTTATTTATTTCACCTTTATTTAACCATGTAGGTCAGTTGAGAACAAGTTCTCATTTACAACTGCAACCTGGCCAAGATAAAGCAAAGCAGTGCGACAAAAACAACAGAGTTACACATGGGATAAACAAACGTACAGTCAATAACACAATAGAACAATCTGTATACAGTGTGTGCAAATTAAGTAAGGAGGTAAGGCAATAAATAGGCCATAGTGGCGAAGTAATTACAATTTAGCAATTAACACTGGAGTGATATATGTGCAGATGAGGATGTGCAAGTAGAAATACTGGTGTGCAAAAGAGCAGAAGAACAAAAACAAATATGGGGATGAGGTAGGTAGTTGGTTGGATGGGCTATTTACAGATGGGCTGTGTACAGCTGCAGCAATCGGTAAGCTGCTCTGACAGCTGACGCTTAAAGTTAGTGAGGGAGATATAAGTCTCTAACTTCAGTGATTTTTGCAATTCGTTCCAGTCATGAGCAGCAGAGAACTGGAAGGAAATGCGGCCAAAGGAGGTGTTGGCTTTGGGGATGACCAGTGAGATATACCTGCTGGAGCCCATGCTATGGGTGGGTGTTGCTATGGTGATCAGTGAGCTGAGATAAGCAAGAGCTTTACCAAGCAAAGACTTACAGATGTAATTTACAAATGTCCTTGTTTTTGAGAGAAAAACACATTTTCTGTCCAGTAAAATAACATCAAATTGATCGGAAATACAGTGTAGACATTGTTAATGTTGTAAATGACTTTTGTAGCTGGAAACGTTTGATTTTTAATGGAATATTTACGTAGGTGTACAGAGGCCCATTATTAGCAACCATCACTCCTTTGTTCCAATGGCACGTTGTGTTAGCTAATCCAAGTTTGTCATTTTAAAAGGCTAATTGATCATTAGAAAACCCTTTTGCAATTATGTTAGCACAGTTGAAAACTGTAGTCCTGATTAAAGAAGCAATAAAACTGGCCTTCAGTACATCGCCAAAGCCGTACGATGCTGGTGCAAATGTGCGCCGCCCTATGGGACTCCCAATCATGGCCAGTTGTAATACAGCTTGGAATCGAACCAGGGTGTCTGTAGTGACACCTCAAGCACTGAGTACCTTAAACCGCTTGTGCCACTTGGGAGCCATCCACAACAACCACAATCCGTAAGGCACAAATAGCTAAATGAGAGAGCAGCAGTGTGATTCACATCAATGCGCTATGTAGATATCAATAATAAGTGATATCCATATCGCTGTAGTCTACACCACTGCTGTCACCTTCACCTACAAGCGTTTATTCAAATTGGATAATCTTTGGATGCTGACAGCAGTCACACCATTGGAAGACATGGCTTGGACTGTAGCATACAAAAGTCTGTTCCTGCTCTTTTCCCGCAATCCATCAAACACATTCGGTGTGTCATCATAGTGGTCTCTGACTCGGTCTCTGATTCGGTCACGTTGAACAAATTTAAATTTGAGCCTTTTTTCAATGCTGATTTGAATGTCATTGAGAAAACTGAGAAGTGTCAAAGATTTTTTCGCAAACATTCTTTCTGAATTTAAAAGTAATCCTCAAAGTAATCAACTAGTTTTTCAAAAGTATATGTAATCTGATTACAATATTATTGCTGGTAATGTAACGGATTACAGTTACCATTTTTTGTAATCCCTTACATGTTACTCCCCAACCCTGGCTGTTAATGGATCCTCGCTGTACAGCCGTGACTGAAGCTGGTAAACAGATAGACAGGTGAATGGAATTACTGGCAGAGCTGTTTCAAATCAAATCACATTTTATTGGTCACATACACATGATTAGCAGATGTTATTGCGGGTGTAGCGAAATTCTTGTGCTTTTAGTTTCGACAGTGCAGCAATATCTAACAAGTAATCTAACAATTCCACAACAACTACCTAATACACACAAATCTAAGTAAAGGAATGGAATATGAATATATAGATATAAATATATGGATGAGCAATGACCGAGCGGCATAGGCAAGATGCATTAGATGGTATAAAATACAGTTTATACATATGAGAGTAATGCAAGACATGTAACATTATTAAAGTGGCATTATTAAAGGGACTAGTCTGTATGTAGGCAGCAGCCTCACTGTGTTAGTGATGGCTGTTTAACAGTCTGATGGCCTTGAGATAGTCTCTCGGTCCCAGCTTTGATGCACATGTACTGACCTCGCCTTCTGGATGGTAGCGGGATGAACAGGCAGTGGCTTGGGTGGTTGTTGTCCTTGATGACCTTTTTGGCCTTCCTGTGACATCTGTAGGTGTCCTGGAGGGCAGGTAGGTTGCCCCCGGTGATGCGTTATGCTGACCACACCACCATCTGGAGAGCCCTGCACTTATGGACGGTGCAGTTGCCGGTGTGAGGAAGAGGAACTGTCAGATGTCTTTGTTACATGTCAGGATGGGTGTCGGACGTTAAAGAGCGCATCCGGTACAACTAATGAGATGCCAGGTTGATAAATGCAGGTATAATAGGAGCAGAGTAGGTTTCTGCCCAACGTTTGTACTGCCATGTCTTCTCTGAAGTGTGTCTGTATAGTCGGAGTGTGAGGAACTCACTTTAGAGTGCTCAACAGTCAAAACAGGGCTCATGTGATGGAGAGTAGAGAAAGGGTGAGGCTGTGACGCTAGCTAGAGCAGCGGACTGGGGTGGAGAATGAATGACCCATGGCTCTCACCATTCATCAATGTGTAATATGCAGCTATATATATCTTGATACTCAGCTCTGTCTTGGAGAGAAATGTTATTATTTATCCCCCAGACTGGTGTCTTCAATCAGAAGTCAGGCACACAATATCACTTTACAGACACAGCGCACTGAGCAGGGATCATGATCATTTTGCACTTTGATCCAAAGTGAATCCTCAGTTTTGACCAGGGTTCCCCGAATGCCGGTCCGCGGGGGATTTTATTTCTCCCCCCAGGTTTTCTGAGCAAATAAATCAACTTTTTAAAATGTTTATTGTTGGAACGTAAAAGGCTATAAAAACTCCTGCAATCAGCTCCATGTGATTTTACATTTTGAATGCTGTTCCAAAGTATTCCCGCGCATAATAGAGAGGTAGCCTACTGTACAGTATATATGATCACATACAAATGTAAGCAAGGTTGGATTATGTTCTCGTCACATATTATATTTGTTTGGTTTTCTTACTGTCAATTTGCCATCTACAAATTATTTGTAATTATGTTCCACCCACTTACTCAAGAAAAAATCTAGTTGATGATCCCTGGTTTAGACATTTCATAGTGGAACCTACCTCACTGTCGTGGTGGTTTTGCCTCGCTCTCGCTCTCTCTCTCGGTCACTCTCGCTCTCTCTCTATTCAATTCAATTCAATGGGACTTCATTGGCATGGGAAACATATGTTAACATTGCCAAAGCAAGTGAAGTAGATAATATACAAAAGTGAAATAAACAATAAAAATGAACAGTAAACATTACTCTCACAGAAGTTTCAAAAGAATAAAAACATTACAAATGTCATGTTATGTATACATACAGTGTTGTAACGATGTGCAAATGGTTAAAGTACAAAAGCTCTCGCTTTCTCTTACTCTCCAATTCAATTGATGTAGTGTTTCAGGTTTCAGATCGTCCACCGGCACTGTGATGTAAAACAAATGTGGGTGTGTGTGGCAACGAGTACTACATTTTGCATCGTAGTCAGCATCCTCATCACCCTGACGTTCATCACCCTGACGTTCATCACCCTGACGTTCATAACCCTGATGTAATTGCAGTCAGACGTGGCTAGTTTTTAAAAGTAGATGTCTTAATACGCCCTTAATGGTTGTGTCTTATTTAGTGCTTCCTCAATACATGGGTTATGCAGGAGATTAGAGAGACGGAATAAATAGCATTAACAGCACCAGAGATTAGATTATAGCTCATCAAGATTCCAGGGCTATGTGGAATCACCTTCTGATGTGTTCATACTAGGATGTTATGCGGTGTAGCTTTTACCACAGGAGGTTGGTTGTACCTTCATTTGGGAGGATGGGCTCGTCGCAATGGCTGGCGCGGAATAGGTGGAATGGTATCAAATACATCAGACACATTTACTCCATTCCGGACATTATTATGAGCCATCCTCCCCTCAGCAGCCTCCACTGGCTTTTACCCACGCTATTCCCTATATAGTGCACTACTTCTACAAGGGTCCATAGGGCTTGGGTCATAAGTAGGCCACTATATAGGGAATAAGAGGCCAGATGTAGCCCAACACTTGTTCTATCCCTAACAATGCTCTGTTCCCCCTGTCTGTTTGTGTGGAGGAGCACATTAGCATGTCCACAACAACCCCATCCATCAATTATACACCAATTAAAGAGCTCCAAGGGTGTAATTGGCTCATTAGCTAATTGGAAATGTATGAATGGAGGACCTTTTTCAAATGGCCAAACGAGCACTAATGGCATATTTAGGATGCAAAAACCTTTCCTCTCCTCTCTCTTTTTTTCTCCAACCCTCATTCTGTTTTTTCTTTCCCTCTCATTATCCTCAGGCCCTATTATGTTATGTTTTTATTATGTTTTTTTACATTTTTGGGGTAACTTTTACTTGAGTCATTTTCTATTAAGGTATCTTTACTTTTACTCAAGTATGACAATTTAGTACTTTTTCCACCACTGGTTATTTTCTTAGTTACGGCAGAATGGTTTGTTCCATTTGTTCTGTTCATCTTGTTATCTCTTTACCTACTTATGGTTTCTGTTGTTTAGCAGCACATTGGCTTGTCGATTGTCTCTGCACCGTTTAGAAAGAGAGAGCAGAGCTGGTACAGGAATGAGACACCTCTAACGTCACTTATACCCCTCAATGCAAAGTGATACCTGATGGAGGCTCTTTCTTTTTCTAGACTAACTTTATTTCTCCCTTGCTGTTCTTGTATTTCTTAACTTGCCCTGACATCGTCTGCCTCAGTGTATGTCTGCCAAACCAGCCTTAGTTTTATTCTACAGAACCAGCCGTGGCTTTTGTTCCCCCTCAGTGTTAGTATCTGGACAAGTGGTGTTGTCTCCTCCCCTCCAACCTGTAATTATAAACCAACCAGGTGTAGCTATTGTAGCTGAGGCACCCTGCAGAACGACGAGGTTCACTCACCCTCAGCCTCTCTTTCTAAATCCTTTATTTACCCCGATTAACCTAGCTGTTGTTAGCGCTGACCTCAACACACCCCATCCGGCCACCAGTGCTGTGCTACCCACTCTCTGCTCTCTCCAGACTGACCCCAACACAGCCCATCCTGCCACCCACTACACACTCTCTCCTCTACCCTCCGGCTTTCTCCAGCTAAGCTGTGATGATCGTGATGAGTAAGAGCTGGCCCGGGGTCAGGGTTGTATAACGGGGTCACAGTTAGGGCTCTAGTAAATCTGTATCGCTAACTCACAGGAAGCTACGAGATAAAACTGGGAACAGCTGTTTGTCTAATGAGGAAAGAAGGGATAAATGCATTCAGCACACGATTAAATCATTCATCGTTCAGAACATAGGTTTTCTTCACAGTTCCTTATTCATATTTACTGGGAACAAGAGCAGAATGTGATATGGAATTTGAATATAAATATAGGAAGCTATGAATGACTCAACAAACATTTTTACATAACAATAGAGAAAATAGAAAAAGTACAAGATATTTCCTGAAAATCTTAACAATTTGGGATTAGCACAAAAAGCTCAACTGAGATTGCCTTCGGTAGGTCAGTTCTTGTCTCTGTAGTGGTTGTTTCTTTCCATAGCTAGGTCCATCTTGGGGAATTATACACAGGCATGTAGTGCTAAGCCTGGTAAGACCTTGAGGCTCTGCACTGCTCTATGGACTTACTTATTGATGTAAGCAATTACAAAACTGTGTTCTAAATGTGCTAAATAAAATAGACATGCTTTTTATTTTACATGAGTGTAGGGGTTAATGTTTAGGTTAAGGTCTGACACTGTAGTTCAGACTGTCAGTTTATCTCGCTGTCTGTCTGTCTGTCTGTCTGTCTGTCTGTCTGTCTGTCTGTCTGTCTGTCTGTCTGTCTGTCTGTCTGTCTGTCTGTCTGTCTCTCTCTCTCTATCTCTTTCAATTCAAAGGGCTTTATTGGCATGGGAAACATATGTTTACATTGCCAAATCAAGTGAAATAGATAGTAAACAAAAGTGAAATAAACAATAAAAATGAACAGTAAACATTATATGTCATATTATGTCTATATACAGTGCTGTAACGATGTGTAAATGGATAAACTACAAAAGGGAAAATAAATAAATATGGGTTGTATTTCCAATGGTGTTTGTTATTCACTGGTTGCCCTTTTCTTATGGCAACAGGTCAGAAATCTTGCTGCTGTGATGGCACAATGTGGTATTTTACCCAATATAGATATGGGAGTTTATCAAAATTGGATTTGTTTTTTAATTCTTTGTGGGTCTGTTCTCTCTCTCCCTCTCCCTCTCTCTCTCTCTCTCTCTCTCTCTCTCTCTCTCTCTCTCTCTCTCTCTCTCTCTGGTTGCATCCATTGTGTGGCTATGTCTGTGTGTAGTTATCAACATAGTTAGTATACGAGTGATACACCACATTCTGGTAGTTATAATGAAGAAACACTCTGAAGTGTATGTAAATCAGAAATGGCACCTGTCATAACTGTCCTGTAAGAATCCGGTTACAGTGGATAGTTAGTTCTACAGAGATATTGCTCACTCCTGCAATCGGGGAGGTATAGAGGGATTGATGTTTTTTTTCTTTTTTCTGTGGTGCCCCAGGTTACTGAGTTAATTGTTACATGATTAAATTAATCAAGTAATAATAAACATTGTTTCTTTTTCGATAAATAGCATGTCATCACATTAACGATAACAACGTCACGACACACCCTATTCCCTATATAGTGAACCCATCAGGCTCTGATCAAAAGTAGGGCACTATATGCATTCTTAGAAAAAAGGGTTCCAAAAGGGTTCTTCAACTGTCCCCATAGGAAAACAATTTCTGGTTCCAGGTAGAACCCTTTTTGGTTTCAGTTAGAACATTTTGGGTTCCATGTAGTACCCTCTGTGGAAAGGTTTCAAAATGGAACCCAAAATGGATCTACCTGGAACCAATAAGGGTTCTTCAAACAGTTCTCCTATGGTGACAGCCACAGAACCTTTCTAGGTTCTAGATAGTGCCAATTTTCTAAGAATGTAGTCAATAGGGTTCCAGACACACCCTGGGGGTTTCTCCAGGCAGAGTCCGGTGGATGGTAAAACTTTAGGTTGGAGGTGAAGGGTTAAAGTTCAGTTGCCTGATGATGCCATTAGAGAAGATGCGTAAGGTGACACTGAATCAAACTTATCACACCACTGGGCTGCAAGGGAAAAGATTAACCATGAGGTCATCATCTAGCAGTGTGTGTGTGTGTGTGCATGTGTGTGTGCGTGTGTGTGAGAGAGAGAGTGATTAAACTAGGAATAAAGTAAAATTGTTTGATGTAAAATGTGGTCCGATTCAGGAAACTAGGCGTGTATCGCAGGTCACCACTTCAAAATGTGTTTTTTTGGCAGAAATGCCATCTTGAACATGTGAACTTTCATGCGCCTTAAATAACAAACTTGTATGCCATCTGTAAATACAAATAAAATTGTTAAATTACGAGCCTTGTTGGTTAAGCCACAGAAAAAGCGAGCAACCTTCCCACTAGCCATGATTGGCTGAGATAATGAGTGGGCTGGACATGCCGAGGGAGGAGTTCAGATTGGTCTGCCATAGAAGCTTGTCAGTCTGTGTTGGTAATCCTGTCGAACGCTGCATGTAAAAAAATATATATTGTGTAGTGGAGCTGCATAAGTGTTGCTCCACTTTCTGGAGGAGCACATTTTGAGTATGATAGCTACAGGAAACACCTGTCTTCGGATTACATCTTCAAACTAAGGGCAACCGTGGCATGGCATTCCTGACAGAGAAACACACCCATGCACAAGGATGTATAGTGGCCACTGGGATTTTTGCCCATTCTTCAAGGCAAAACTGCTCCAGCTCCTTCAAGTTGGATGGGTTCCGCTGGTGTACAGCATACCACAGATTCTCAATTGGATTGAGGTCTGGGCTGCCACCACCATGCATCACTGTGGGGATGGTGTTCTCGGGGTGATGGAGGTGTTGGGTTTGCGCCAGACATAGCGTTTTCCTTGATGGCCAAAAAGCTCAATTTTGGTCTAATATGACCAGAGTACCTTCTTGCATATGTTTGGGGAGTTCTCACGTGCCTTTTGGCCAACACCAAACGTGTTTGCTTATTTCTTTCTTTATGCAATGGCTTTTTTCTGGACACTCTTCTGTAAAGACAAGCTCTGTGGAGTGTACGGCTTAAAGTGGTCCTATGGACAGATACTCCAATCTCCTCGGTGGAGCTTTGCAGTTCCTTCAGGGTTATCTTTGGTCTCTTTATTGCCTCTCTGATCAATGACCTCCTTGCCTAGTCTGTGAGTTTTGGTGGACGGCCCTCTTTTTGCAGGTTTGTTGTTAATGTAATTCCATAATTCCAATATGTTTTCATTAATTGAATTCACTTAGTCTATTCTATGAGAATTTGTAAGATTCTTATTTGCATAAAATAGACAGAGACCAGTCTAATCAATATTAGATAATAGTATTTATTCTCAGAGCGCTCTCCAATGAAACCACGAACAACAGTTTATATACAAAATATGATGTCATAGGTTATTTATTCTAATTCCTCCTATCGACAAGGACACAACAGGTTCAATAGTTTATTCCAACCCACTAGCTCGCTCACTCCAGACACAAACCTATCTAGATTAGCTTCTGGAATCTGCACCTTCATCCATCACTATTTAGAAGACAGTTCCAGATAATGGAAAACCCAGGAAAACACTCGCTGCCTTATCTAAACATCCCAGAGCTAAGTTGAGTCGGTTCAACCATAGGTTAACGATCCTTTCTGCTAACTTAAAACCCACAATTCCAGTCCTCCCCAACCTGGCTGGAATGGTATTTATTTTATTTAATTACCCCCTGTTTCATGCTCCACAATCCCTTCCTTATGAATTAATATTATTAATCAGATATAATAAAACAGAGTATAAGTTTCATTAGTTATAGTTTTATTTAAAATGTAGATATTGTTTCGTCATTATTCATAAAATTCCTAACAGTTGTGGTGCCATGTTCTTTCCATTTTTTAATAATGTATTTAATTGTGCTCCGTGGGATATTCAAAGTTTCGGATATTGATGGCAATTTTCTGATAAAGATGACAATTCTCCATGTGACTATAGGGCTGACAAGAGTGGCATTGACCTCACGGCAGGCACAGGATGGACTCTGGTTGACACTCAGAGCTCCTGCTGGGTAGAGATGATCAGGCACAGTTTTGGCCAGCCAAGGACCCTGCCTGCCAGTGGAGGGGAGTGGGATGGAGGCTGCTGCAGGGTGGCTGTTGGGACTGTCCTGCCCTGTCTTGCATGGGCATTGCCCAACATCAAATGAAGGAGAGATGGATAAGGAAAATAGTATAGGAATGGACACCACTATGGCCACCTTTTCTCCATTAAATACCACTAGGCCAGCCTAGGGGACACTGAGAAAGAAAAGTGGTGAATTGCTTGGCAGGCAGTTAGGACTGACCTTGGCCTTGTCTGACCGTAAGAGTGATGGATGAGGGAGGTTAGTGTGTGAACAGGCTCTTCTATGGCCATCTTTTCCAAGTGAAAATCCTAGGAGAATTGGAAACTGTAGCGGGGGCAAGTAGGGTGCTAGATTAGTTTGGTCTGGCCTTGCCTAACCACAAAACAAGGTCTGATGAATGACAGAATCAGCTCCTGTACATCGATAAAAGGATATCGATTGCCACTCCCCTTAAACATGTATAGATGAGTTACAGTACGTGCCATAGATACTGGAGACTGCTTTGGAGGATCTAGCAGAGCAGTTGGGATGCGTATCTTGTCAAAAGTTTGGACAAACCTACGCATTGAAGGGTTTTTCTTTATTTTTACTATTTTCTACATTGTAGAAAAATAGTGAAGACGTCAAACTATGAAATAACACATATGGAATCATGTAGTAACCTAAAAACTGTTAAACAAATGGACGCAATCAGAGAAAGAGAGAGAGAGAGAGAGAGAGAAAGAGAGAGAGACAGTTTCATCATAGCGCTTGATGGTTTTTGTGACTGCACTTGAAGAAACTTTCAAAGTTCTTGACATTTTCAGGATTGACTGACCCTCATGTCTTAAGGTAATGTTGGACTGTTGTTTCTCTTTTCTTATTTGAGCTGTTCTTGCCATAATATGGACTTGGTCTTTTACCAAATATCTTCTGTATACCAACCCTACCTTGTCTCAACACAACTGATTGGCTCAAACGCATTAAGAAGGAAAGAAATTCCACACAACTTTTCACAAGGCACACCTGTTAATTGAAACGCACTCCAGGTGACTACCTCATGAAGCCGGTTGAGAGAAGGCCAAGAGTGTGCAAAGCTGTCATCAAGGCAAAAGGTGGCTACTTTGAAGAATGTCAAATATATATCTCTCTCTCTTTCTCTCTCTCACTGTCTGTCTCTTTCTCTGATTGTATCCATTTGTAGGTAGGTGTTCTAAAACGTTTGACCGGTAGTGTATATAGAGCGACTTATAAAGCAAAGAGTGTGAGAGGTAGAAAAGTGCCAGAGGGACCACAGTGCCAATGTGGTTGGGGAATGCCAAAAGGGGTGGTAGGAGGAAATTGCATTGGCAGAGAAGGGTATATTAGATTATGTTAAATCAATAACAAAGCACAGTTTTCCTCATCAGTTTTCCTCATCGGTTAATGCACATTTAAAATTAACATTGCATTCTAAGTGGGTTATGCCAACTGAGACAACGAATGTGTTTGTGTGTGCCTAGCAACTGGATTGTGTAATTGCTGTTTGATGGAACACTCCAAAGACACGCTTGTGTTTGTGCGTGTGTTTGTGCGTGTGTGTCTCTGTCTTTCTCCCAGAGGAAAAGTTCTCAGATCGCGCATAGCCTTGGCCCCGTTTGTGCTAGCGTGGAGAGGGAAATTAAAAAAGGCCTACAGCAGCCCTCTTCTCTCTCTCTCTCTCTCTCTCTCTCTCTCTCTCTCTCTCTCTCTCTCTGTCTCTCTCTCTCTTCTCTCTCTGTGTCTCTCTTCTCTCTCCCTCTCTCTTCTCTCTCTCTCACTCTGTCTGTCTCTCTCTCTCTCTCTCTCTCTTCTCTCTCTGTCTCTCTCTCTCTCTCTCTCTCTTCTCTCTCTGTCTCTTCTCTCTCCCTCTCTCTTCTCTCTCTCTCTGTCTCTCAGTCTGTCTGTCTGTCTGTCTGTCTCTCTCTCTCTCTCTTCTCTCTCTCTGTCTGTCTCTCTCTCTGTATCTCTCTCTTCTCTCTCTGTCTCTCTCTCTCTCTCTCAGTATTCAACTGGATAATCTCTTATATTCCCTCGCTCCCGCCCCAGGTCTGAAGCTTTACTCTCCAAAGAGTCTGTTGGTGGGTTTTTATATCTCCCTATCTCCAGTAGACTGTATTGGTGCCAAGTACTGTAACTACCCAGTAAACATGCCCACATTGGCATCAGGGGGCTGTCACCAGCATTTGCGTTTTAGTGAGATCCATCTGGGAGTGGTGGCATGGTGGGGGGCTACAAATAGATACCGTATTTATGTAAAGAGAGCTACTGTATGAGATGTTCAAATTGAAACATATCTTATTTTTTTAAAGTTATGTTCCTAACATGTTTGATAAGATTAGTACAGATTTTCTCAGGAACCCCGCATGGGGGTCTGACCCCAAGTTTGGGAACCACTGTACTAACCTCTCTTTCTGCTTGCTCTCTCGCTCTCTCGCTCTGCTTCTCCTGCATGGATTGCAGCCTGCCTCACCACTGAGCGCCACATCACTGTCTCTCTCAGTAACCTACTCTATGCAAAGCAAAGTTATTATGAGAACTTAGTAGCCTATCTGTTTCAGATGTGATTAGAACTCAGTCAGATCATGAATATAAGCATTCTGAGCTTTGATCAATGCTGGGAGCAATATTTAGATGTTGACTATAATTTATTCTCTTAATTGTGTACGTACAGTTGAAGTCGGAAGTTTACATACACTTAGGTTGGAGTCATTAAAACTAGTTTTTCAACCACTCCACAAATGTATTGTTAACAAACTATAGTTTTGGCAAGTCGCATGACACAAGTAATTTTTCCAACAATTGCTTACAGACAGATTATTTCATTTATAATTCACTATATCACAATTCCAGTGGCGTCAGCAGTTTACATACACTAAGTTGACTATGCCTTCAAACAGCCTGGAAAATTCCAGAAAATTATGTCATGGCTTTAGAAGTATCTGATAGGCTAATTTGAGTCAATTGGTGGTGTACCTGTGCATTTTAAGGCCTACCTTCCAACTCACTGCCACTTTGCTTGACATCATGGGAAAATCAAAAGAAATCAGCCAAGACCTCAGAAGAAAAATTGTAGACCTCCACAAGTCTGGTTCATCCTTGGGATGAAACACCTAAAGGTATCCGGTTCATCTGTACAAACAATAGTACACAAGTATAAATAGCATGGGACCACGCAGCCGTCATACCGCTCAGGAAGGAGACGCGCTCTGTCTCCTAGAGATGAAGGTACTTTGGTGTAAAAAGTGCAAATCAGTCCCAGAAAAACAGCAAAGGACCTTGTGAATATGCTGGAGGAACCAGGTACAAAAGTATATATATCCACAGTAAAACGAGTCCTATATCGACATAACCTGAAAGGCCGCTCAGCAAGGAAGAAGTCACTGCCCCAAAACCGTCATAAAAAAGCCAGACTACGGTTTGCACATGGGGACAAAGATCATACTTTTTGTTGAAATGTCCTCTGGTCTGAGGAAACAAAAATAGAACTGTTTGGCCATAATGACCATCGCAATGTTTGGAGGAAAAAGGGGGAGGCTTGCAAGCCGAAGAACACCATTCCAACCGCGAAGCACGAGGGTGGCAGCATCATGTTGTGGGGGTGCTTTGCTGCAGGAGGGACTGGTGCACTTCACAAAATAGATGGCATCATGAGGGTGGATAATTATGTGGATGTATTGAAGCAACATCTCAAGACATCATTCAGGAAGTTAAAACTTGGTCTCAAATGGGTCTTCGAAATGGACAATGACCCCAAGAATACTTCCAAAGTTGTGGCAAAATGGCTTAAGGACAACAAAGTCAAAGTATTAGAGTGGCCATCACAAAGCCCTGACCTCAACCCTATGGAAAATCTGTGGCGAGGAGGCCTACAAACCTGGCTCAGTTACACCAGCTCTGTCAGGAGGAATGAGCCAAAATTCACCCAATTTATTGTGGGAAGGTTGTGGAAGACTACCCAAAACGTTTGACCCAAGTTAAACAATTTCAAGGCAATGCTACCAAATACTACTTGAGTGTATGTAAACTTCTGACCCACTGGGAATGTGATGAAAGAAATAAAAGCTGAAATAAGTAATTCTCTCTACTTTTATTTTGACATTTCACATTCTTCAAGTAAAGTGGTGATCCTAACTGTCCCAAGACAGGGAATTTTTACTAAGATTAAATGTCAGGAAAACTGAAAAACAGTTTGGCTAAGGTGTATGCATTTGGCTAAGGTGTATGTAAACTTCCGACTTCAACTGTATATATATATATATAAAATAACCAAGGTCCGGACCTCGTTGTCCTCATATTTAGTTACGGCCATGAACGGCATGATGTGGGCCCAGGGCTAAAATAATGTCCTCATGTAGGCTGACCACATTGGGCTAATCGGCTTCACCTTGGCCCTATTTGTACCCAATGTGAGCTCATGGTATTATCCACATGTGTTTCGCCCACCATGTGCCAATTTGTCCATACATCCATAGCTCTGTCTATGTGGTGACATTTTTCGGGGGGGGTCAGCTTTGTCAAGGTATGTTGTTTAACACCTATTATAACTTCACAACTGTTGTTCTAATAGGTGTAGAAAGTATAGCCATAGATATGAGGAAGTAGAAATGACAGAGAGTGATATCGAGATGGGGAAAAGGACAAGCAGAGGGGAATAGTGAACAGAGTAAAGATGGAAGCACAGTGGAAAAGTCTGAAGGAGAGAAATGTCTTTGAAGTGGCAGGCAATTTTTGGAAATAATTTTTTCATGAAGCATAGGCCTCTTTCCCTTCCTTCCGTAGCCATTGGACCGGAGCAGCAATATCATTCATTTTAATACCTGGAAGATTAACTGGAGGAGACAGTAATGGGTCATTCCACGGTAACGAAATTGCACTGAGACTCAGATTTTTTGCATCTAAAATGTATGCCAAACAAAAAACGATTGATTTAAAATTTTAACAAACCATACAAATCCATGCACAATGAATATTTTTTTACAATTTACACTGAAAATGTTACAAAAACAAATTTACTGTAAAAACTGTGCAGATGCAAAGTTTGGTAACAGAATTTAGGTAAAATCTCCCTCAGTTTTTTATGTGACCATGTCTAAAAACTCTGTATCAAAGATGTCTGTAGAAGAATGAGGTGTCAGCTATGACATGAATTCTTGACTTTGAAAAAACATATTTTGGTTATTGAACTACAGTAAGTGAAGGGGAATTATACCTGGTAACGGAATTGCGGTAACAGAATTTCATCATTGGTCCCTAATCTGTACTATACAGAAGTGCATAATTATGGATATGAATGTCATTCTCTTCATAGTGATGTATCCCGAATAGGTACACAAAGGTAGGAATATCCAATAACCTCCTCTGCATATTTTGGGTATTATTCTTCACACTGGCTATTATTTTTATGAGCTCAGCCCCCAAACAAGACCAAATCTGAACCAATCATAAACGTCTATGTTTCACAAGTTTGGACATCAAAGTATAGCACAGTAGAGCTCAGTAGTGTACAGTAGAGTACAGCACAGCACGGCACAGTAGAGTTGAGTTGAGTTCAGTACAGTAGAGTTCAGAACAGTACAGTACAGTAGAGTAGAGTTCAATGGAGTACTGTTGAGTAGAGTAACGTTCAGTATAATACAGTACATTGTAGAGGGACAATGTCTGGTCTGAGGTAAGGCCTTGCATCGGAACAATTTAGACTGACGATTATGAATATTAGTACGCAGGCTAAGGTGGAAATTAACTGCCATTCAAAATGAGGAGCGAATCTAGGATAATGAAAAGTACATAGTGCATGCTAATATGCTAACCCTAACAATCTACTCCCCCGTGTCCACTGCACAGTACACATACTTTATTTTGTCTTGGCAAAGTGGGAGTGACTTGACACAATGATTGTTTTCACAAGGCAATTAGGAGCCGTGTACCTTTTCTCATTCAATTAGCTTGGTGACGAGTGATCAAGTGAGTCAGCTCTGAGACCGCATTGCTTAACTTAGCATCCTGCATGCTAACAACACAACAGATCTGTCCGAGAAATCGTGCTCATATCACTCTAGTTCATATATTCTTCTACTAAAGATATATCCTCTTTCTATTCTCTCTACACCGTCTCTAAGTCCCTTAATATTCCATACTTGTCCTCAAGTCAATCTCGACTTCCAAGTCATTACCGAGCAGAAATCTCCTTTAATCTTGGTTGACCCGTGTGGTGGGAATAGTGCAGTATAACACAGGAAATTAGACCCAGGGAATAGGTAATGAGATGTGATTCAATGAGCAAATGTATTTGAATGATAGCAGGTGTTTGTTTTTCGGTGGATAGTTGTGTGTGATTGATATGCAAGGTAGGATGATAGCAGGTGTGTGTTTCTAGTTGGATGGTTGTGTGTGATTGATATGCAAGGTAGGATGATAGCAGGTGTGTGTTTCTAGTTGGATGGTTGTCTGTGTGATTGATATGCAAGGTAGGATGATAGCAGGTGTGTGTTTCTAGTTGGATGGTTGTCTGTGTGATTGCTATGCAAGGTAGGATGATAGCAGGTGTGTGTTTCTAGTTGGATGGTTGTCTGTGTGATTGATATGCAAGGTAGGATGATAGCAGATGTGTGTTTCTAGTTGGATGGTTGTGTCTGTGTGATTGATATGCAATGAAGTATAAATAGTACACAGTATGCATTTTAAGTATGCAGATGAAATAAGTAGTAGGTAAATCAGATTTTGGTCACGGCCCTTGACTTCCAGCCTGATCGTGAAGTGGCAGAGTATGCCATGTACTGTATATGTATGGAGGCTGCTGAGGGGAGGACGGCTCATAATAATGGCTGGAACGGCGCTAATGGAATGGTATCAAACAAATGGACACCACATGTTTGATGTATTTGCTACCATTCCACTTATTCCTCTCCAGCCATTGCCACAAGCCCGTCCTCCCCAATTAAGGTGCAACTAACCCACAGTGTACTACATACTCTTTATAATGTACTGTTTAGTAAAAACTAATGCAGTAAGCAAAAAATATCATCATACTAGGTTCATCCTACTGAGAATGGGTCATCTAATGCACTATTGCGTTGATTCCAGCCATGCGTTCATTTTGGTACAGCGCATCGCCTCAGCTGTTGTCAGACACACGTGGGTCTCGAAAGACGATTCTCTTCCTTAATTGTGTGCAGCGAATTCTAATAGATCAAAAGCCTAAATTAATATGACATCCTGTCATTTAAAGCATACAGCATTTCTAAATTTCACATGCTATAAAACTACATTTTTTCAAATACCCAAAATGTCTACTATTTAGAACACAAATACAGGTATTGAGACACGGCCAAGCACTTTTTAACTCAAATGCAATTTTAAGCACTAACCCTAACCTTTACCTTCACACTAACCCTAGCTTCATGTGCACACCCCGGTTCAACCCTAACCCCAAACCTATCCCTAGCCTCAAACCTAAACCTAACCTTAGCCACAATCCTAACCCTTACCTGTAACCCGAACCCTTTCCCTTGATAAAGGACCAAGAAGCTAATGTGTTGTGGTCTCTCTCCTCTGTAGGGAACGTGTTTGTGGTGAGCCTGGCCTTTGCTGACCTCGTGGTGGCCTTCTACCCCTACCCATTGGTGCTCTACGCCATCTTCCATGACGGCTGGTCGCTGGGAGAGACACAGTGCAAAGTGACTAAGACCTGTCTGTCTGTGTGCCTGCCTGTCTGTGTGCCTGCCTGTCTGTCTGTCTGTCTCTCTGCCTTTCTAGCCCTGTTTATACCTGGTTCTAACATGTTATTTGTCTTGATCTTGACCACATTCTGATTGTGCCCACATTTTTATATGTATATTTTTATGATTAAAATACAGATTGTCATTTGACTATGATTAGATCTTCCTGACCACCTCGGGAGGTAGTCAGGCACTCATTGTGTCTGGATATCTTACAAATATAGACGTAGCTGGACAATGAAACCATTTAAATCATAATAATCCTGAAATCATTTACAGGTGGCACCATTGACTTATGGCATCCATGTGGCTTAAAATAAATAAATATTATTTTGAAAGAATAGCTGTCAAATAATTTACATACAGGGAGGGACGAGGAAATATGGTCACAATGCGGAGACATATTTCTGAAAATGTGGGCAAATTCAGAATGTGGACAAGATCACGACAAAGGCTGAATGTTAGAACCAAGTATAAACAGGGCTTCTGTTTTCGCTCTCTCTTTCTAGGTCAGTGGTTTCCTGATGGGCCTGAGCGTCATTGGCTCCATCTTCAACATCACCGGCATCGCCATCAACCGCTACTGTTACATCTGCCACAGCTTTGCCTACGACAGGCTGTACAGCTACCGCAATACCCTCTTACTGGTGGGGCTCATCTGGCTTCTCACCATCCTGGCCATCATACCAAACTTCTTCGTAGGGTCGCTCCAGTACGACCCCAGGGTGTATTCATGTACCTTTGCCCAGGCCGTCAGTACATCGTACACCATCACCGTGGTGGTGATTCATTTCTTTGTGCCCATAGCTGTGGTTACCTTCTGCTACCTGAGGATCTGGATCCTGGTCATCCAGGTGAGGAGGAAGGTGAAGTCAGAGGTGAAGCCCCGACTCAAACCCAGCGACATGCGCAACTTCATCACCATGTTCGTGGTGTTTGTGCTCTTTGCCATCTGCTGGGCGCCACTCAACTTCATCGGTCTGGCCGTGGCCATCGACCCAGAGACGGTGGCGCCACGGATCCCCGAGTGGCTGTTCGTGGTCAGCTACTTCATGGCGTACTTCAACAGTTGCCTTAACGCCATCATCTACGGCCTGCTCAACCAGAACTTCCGTAAGGAATACAAACGGATTATCATGTCCATGTGGATGCCTGGTCTGTTCTTCCAGGAGGCGTCACAGGGGGGTACAGAGGGTATGAGGAGCAAGCCCTCGCCCAGACTGGGACTCAACAACAATGATCACGTCAAGGCAGAGGCTTTGTGACGCTGACTCCAAGGTTCTTCTCTCCTCCACTCCTCTCCCCCACTCCTCCCCTATGGTGTTGTTGGACTTGTTTCTTTTTTCTTCTCTCTCTCTCTTTTCAGTCATGGAGTTCCATTTCTCTCCTGTATCTCACTGACTGCACAGTTGTGCTGTTACCGAAGCCTCAAAGAACAGTCAGAATGGTGCGTATTAAGAGGGAGAGACACACACAAAGGTGTTGACTGATGCTAACTGACTGTGTTATTCACAATTCGAAGAGTGCCATTCATGAAGCATATATGTTCTAACTTATTATGTATCATGTCCTTAAGTATACACCTCAGGCTGCCTGCCTCCTCTCTGCTGCTGTAGCATTATGCATTTCAAAGTTTAAGCCCCAAAAGTATTATTGCTTTTTTTTTTTACCCCATTACGCCCATGACATTTTTGTATAAGACAGGGTATTTAAAGACACATTTGTTATCTTCACAGTTTCCTCTGTAAAAGTATTTATCACACAGTTTATTTTCTTTTCTATATCGATATATCTATATCATTATGACAATCATTATGGCCAGCGTACATTAGCGTAGAAAACAATTTGTAAAAACCCTATTGGTTGTAAATAACAAATAAGCGATGGAGCATGCCAACGGTAGGAGCTCACAAGGTCCTACTACTAACTAGGCAATTGGATTGTCAAACGGTGCCTGATTTTATGCTCATGCGCTCAAACAGGAGATTTACCAAAAACAACCCCTTTACAATTTAACCCAGTTAGTATGGGTTAACTCGTTAGGGTTGGAGTCAGCATATAGCGTTAGGCTTAGAGTTACACAAGGATATAAGACTGAATAGACAACTACATTAGATACATCAGCAGATTTGGTCATTTCTGTTGAGTCAGGAATGGGGTGCTGTGATGCCCCTCGACGGAGTGTCCTGAAAAACCCTCACTGGTACATTATAAGCACAATAAAGCTGTTTTATCTCGGACAACATTGTACTTATGCAGTTTACAGGTTTCAACTGTACTCTTAGTAATGCATGAAGACATGTGACCTATTCTATGCATTTTACACTTCATGTCATTACCTTAAAACACTACAGCAAACCAACTTACTCAATACGATATGTGAATAAGGACAATACTGTTTTTATGAAGAAGTTAATCTTAGTACAAATCAAGTGAATTCATTCAGGCCGTAATGACGCTGAATACCGTTGTTGTGATACTGTGTTCCATGATGATGAAGAATGTGCATGATAAACTTTGATGCTTTGTGTATTGTTTTGGTTGTTTGTTTGTTTTTTATTTTATTTTTGCTTTGAAGAATCTAGGGTCTCTATTCAATCCGTATCGCGGAAGTTCAGCGTTACAGCGTGATTGAAATTTAAAAGCAATGTTCCCGCGTTAGCAGAGACTACATTCACTGCACACACTGCATATGTCAGCTCAATCGGAAATTACCTTCATATTTCTATTGATGATCTTGTGAAATCTGCTGCTGAAGATATCGATGATGTTGACAAAGATTATATGATGATGATGATGATGATGGTAAGAGGAAGATCATTCTTAATTGGCATGTATGCATGTGGATGCACAGGGAGAAGGAGCGCAGTGGTCAAGCTATAAGATTTTTATTTTTTAATTAAGAGAAATACATTGTATTTATTGCTGTGATTTACGTATAAAACTGATGAAGAATATGCGTTTGAAGGGTTGTCAATGTAAAAGTTTAGATGTTAATAAAAACCTTTACTTTTAATAACTTTTCTCAGTTATTATTACTGCTTTTCAGACACATTGATAACAGTGTAAATAATAACTGAGATGGCTAAGACAATTCATTTAGAGGATGCAGATGCACTTTTGGAAATTGCTGGATTTGTAAAATACACTTACATGTTTTTCTGTGCAGTGATGTGAAAACTACAGCTGCTGGTGAGAAGTCTCTCTCTCTCTTCCTCTCCCTCTCTTTCTCCTTGCTCTCTCTTTCTCACTCTGTTCTTTAAGCACTGTTTTTCATTCTTTTTTTCAATCCCCTCACACCCTCCCCTCCTTCCTCTTTCTCTCGCCTTTCTCCCACTCTTTCTCTCATTATTTCCTGTCTGCTCTTAGCTATTCCTTCTCCGTTCACTCCACTGCTTGCCCCATGATTCTGCACATGCTCAGTACTTGAGGCCACACTCTGTGAGCACTGGTTAGGGGTGGATGGGAGATTAATGCATACAAATTGCCTCTGTCAGCCCAAACATTGCTGAAGTTCCAGAGCACCCTTCATCTCCCTGATTTATTTATTTATTTGTTTATTTACATCCCCATTAGCTTTTGCAGAAGCAGCAGTTACTTTTCCTGGGGTCCAGTGTGTGTGCATGGGCGGGGGGACATTCTCCTGGAACATCTCACATTGGGTGAGACCTCACAAGTTCTGACAGACAGTACTGCTGCACTGGCCCAGATAGTGTGGCTATTTTAGGGTTTGTTCCAAGGTGCACACTTGTCACCTTTATTTGGTTTGTTCACATATGACATTGTGTTAACACACATCTCCAGGCAAAGTCTCTTCCATCTTAGTTATTCCACACACACACACACACGCACGCACGCACACACACACACGCACGCACACACACGCACACACACACGGACGGACGGACGGACAGACAGATACACGTTTCACAGAGGGTAGTGCACAACAGAGGTGTTTAATTGATCTCTCAACGAGAGGCTGGCAGATTGTCATCGGTAAAAATGCAAATGACAAAGTCATTGCGGTGAGATAAAGCATCTGAACAGCCGGGAAAAAAGCTTGTCAGGGGGATTGTCATCGCTCAGCCCCCTCCTCCCCTTCCCACCCTGAGTGTGTGTGTGTGTGTGTGTGTGTGTGTGTGTGTGTGTGTGTGTGTGTGTGTGTGTGTGTGTGTGTGTGTGTGTGTGTGTGTGTGTGTGTGTGTGTGTGTGTGATGTGTGTGTGTGTGTGTGTGTGTGTGTGTGTGTGTGTGTGTGTGTGTGTGTGTGTGTGTGTGTGTGTGTGTGTGTGTGTGTGTGTGTGTGTGTGTGTGTGTGTGTGTGTGTGTGTGTGTGTGTGTGAAGAGATGTGGGCCTGCCTGCATGACAGCAGCCTGAGATTTATGTCTTGACGCATCAGAACAGGAGCAGACTTAACAATGGCAGGATTACATTTCTCTGACAGTTACGTCCGACCTGGCATGGACCATAGAAGGGTGGGTGGTAAGGGAGTTAGGGGATAAAGAGAAAGCGAGGACGGTAGGATGGTATAGAGTAAGCCATTGAAATATCAAATCAAATGAAATAAAAACATTTGTGTACACAGTTTAGCAGGTGTTATGACAGGTGTAGCACAATGCTTTTGTACCTAGTTCCTATCACTCAATGCAGTAAATGTCAACAAGCACAGAATAATCCAAAATCTTTAAATAAATCCAAAATGTTGTACAGCAGTAAATACATAAATAGTATGCAAACATTATTAAAGTGACCAGTGTTCAATGACTATGTACATAGGGCAGCAGTCCCTAAGGTGCATGGTAGAGTACACCCGGCAAGTGACTGAAAGGCAGAGTAGGGTACTGGATGGAGTAGGGTACTGGGCAGGGGGCAGGCTACAGGGCAGAGGCTGTCTAGTGGTGGCTCTTTAACAGTCTGATGGCTTGGGGATAGAAGCTGTTTTTCAGTCTCTCGGTCCCAGCTTTATGCACCTGTACCGTCTCCGCCTTCTAGATGATAGTGGGGTGAATAGGCCGCGGCTCAGGTGGATGAGGTCATTGACAAAACAGAGATGCTAATTTTAGGTCCCAAGAAACAAAGAGATCTGCTGTCGAATCTGACAATGAATCTCGAATATTGCAAGATGTTTGTTATCTCAAATAAGGACCTCAAGTTACTCTGGACCCTGATCTCTCTTTTGAACAGCCTTTTTACAACTTAGTAACATTGCAATACTTTTGTCACTTCAAGATTAGACTACTGCAATGCTCTACTCTCCGGCTACCCAGATAAGGCAGTCAATAAACTTCAGTTAGTTCTAAATACAGCAGGCCTTATTGTTCATACAATTTCCAAGCAAACAGCTGGAGGCAGGGCTTTCTCCTATAGAGCTCCATTTTAATGGAATGGTCTGCCAACTGTCATGACGTTGGCCTGGGGGTAGGTTTATGACAGTCATAAATACCTCTTCCCCCCTTTTTCCTCTCTCTACCCTACTGATGTTACATTTAAAAACCCTTGGTTAACATAGAGATTCTGGGAACATCAGAAGGTGGGGGGAAATTAACTATATTCTGGTAATCCGACCAATTGAACAAATGCGGTGGTGCTTAGTGAATATGATGTCAGTTCGGTTGTCATCTGAGACATTCTCATCAATGATAAGATGACATAAACTCTTCAGTGGAAAGTCTACACATCAGAGTTATCGGATTCACATGGAATTGTTGTTCAATTTAAATGTTTGAATATGAAATTCTTTGTGATGGGATGAAATGTGATTTTAGCTTCTAAAATGTGAGAATTGGGTTTTCATAAGGTTAGGGCTCTGCTCAATCAGTGGCCCGCCCCTGGGAAGAGTCTTGGGTTATAAAACTTTTCAGACACACCCTTCTCACTCCACTATATAAAGCCTTGACGAAAATGTAACCTCCTGTTCCGAGGATGTGAGGACGACGGTCCGATGTCAGAATGGTTCAGATAATAATTACAGAACAAAGCCAACATCAGCGTGAGCTTTGGTTACGAATAGTATGAACTTTGAACTCTTATTCACTACAGAAGTGATACCTCCTAGCCGTTGAGTTAGCAACAGCAGCTGCTCGCGAGGGTTAGGAAGGAACAGACAGAGTATCCCGTCTATCACACAACAACGTTACTAAAACGTATCCAATTGACCAGCAGAGACATTCTTCAAAGGACAAAGGACTCGGTTGGGCAACACGGCTTTCCATCTACCACCAACCTACCGAAGCGAAGCTCAGAGTAAATATTTATTGCATTTTCCTTTTCCAAATGGGCGGTAATTTAGAATGCATAAGATACTGTATTTACAATAGCACAGCTTCTCCCTGTGTCCCTCAGTCTTCCCACTCTTTCACTCAAACCCAGCCCCTTTTCTTTTGTGTAACAAGCTGCCATATCTGTTCCACGTTTTCCTTTATGACGTAATTTATTTTTAATTTGACTAGGCAAGTCAGTTAAGAACAAATTCTTATTTTCAATGACGGCCTAGGAACTGTGGGTTCAGTTCCTAGGCCTCAGAACGACAGATTTGTACCTTGTCAGCTCGGGGGTTTGAACTTGCAACCTTTTAGTTTCAGTCCGACACTCTAACCACTAGGCTACCCTGCCGCCCCATGTCTATGTGTAATTCTGTGTGATTAGTTAGGTATTTAGTAAATCAATAATTAAACCCAATTTTGCATTGCTGATTCAACTTGTTAGCCAGGGTTCGTGAAGAAAACCAATAATTTACAACTTTCAGATGAGACTGAATTAAGGTGATGATTAATATTGACTGCTATTGATGTAAAATATTACTAGGTCTTTAAGAGTTTATTTGGAAGATAACAGCTCTATAAATATTATTTTGTGGTGCCCCGACTCTCTAGTTAATTACATTTACATGATTAGCTCATTCAGGTAATATTAATTACGGAGAAAGGATTTTATAGAGTAGCATGTCATATCACTTAATCCGGCATAGCCAAAGACATGACACAATCTATGTGAGAGATGCCGACTCGGACTCAACATTTAAGTCTTTACTGAAGACTCATCTTTTCAGTACGTCCTATGATTAAGTGTAGTTTGGCCCATAGGTGCGAAGGTGAACGGCAAGGCACTAGAGTGACAAAACACCCTTGTTGTCTCTGCCTGGCTGGCTACCCTCTCTCTACTGGGATTCTCTGCCGCTGACCCTATTACGGGGGCTGAGTCACTGGCTTGTTCAGGCTCTCCCTTGCCCTCCCTGGGAGGGGTGCATCATGCTATACTCGACCTGAGTGGGTTGAGTCACTGATGTGATTTTCCTTCCTGTCCTCAGGCTTGTGCGGTAGGTCAGATCTTCGTGGGCTATACTCAGCCTTGTCTCAGGGTAGTAAGTTAATGTTGATAACTCTTTGGTGGTGTGGGGGCTGCGCTATAGTGTCCTCTGACCCCCACTGTCTCAGTCTCCAGTATCTATGCTGCAATAGTCTATGTGTCATGGCTTTCATCCTGTAGGCCTGGTGCGTGGTGCCGGCACTGGTGGTACTGGGCCGAGGACACGCACCTCAGGGCGAGTGCGGGGAGCTGCCACCGGAGGGCTGATGCGTGGAGTTGGTACTGGATAGACCGGACCGTGCAGGTGCACTGGAGCTCTTGAGCACCGAGCCTGCCCAACCTTACCTGGTTGAATGCTCCTGGTCGCCCTGCCAGTGCGGCGAGGTGGAATAGCCCACACTGGGCTGTGCAGGCGAACCAGGGACACCATGCGCAAGGCTGGTGCCATGTATGCCGGCCCAAGGAGACGCATTGGAGACCAGATGCGTAGAGCCGGCTTCATGGCACCTGGCTCGATGCACCCGCACTGGGGACACCGTGCGCTTCACAGCATAACACGGTGCCTGCCCGGTCTCTCGCGCCCTCCGGTAAGCACAGGAAGTTGGCGCAGGTCTCCTACCTGGCTTCGCCACACTTCCTGTGTGCCACCCCCCCCAATACATTTTTGGGGCTGACTCTCGGGCTTCCTTGCCAGCCATGTTCCATCGTATCGCCGGCTCCTCTCTCTGGCTGGCTCTGCTCTCCTAGCTGCCTCCACCTGTTCCCATGGGAGGCGATCCTTTCCCGCCAGGATCTCCTCCCAAGTGTAGCAACCCTTGCTGATGCGTGGAGGTGGTACTGGATAGACCGGACCGTGCAGGCGCACTGGAGCTCTTGAGCACCGAGCCTGCCCAGCCTTATCTGGTTGAATACTCCCGGTCGCCCTACCAGTGCGGCGAGGTGGAATAGCCCACACTGGGCTGTGCAGGCGAACCGGGGACACCATGCGCAAGGCTGGTGCCATGTACGCCGGCCCAAGGAGACGCACTGTAGACCAGATGCGTAGAGCTGGCTTCTTGGCACCTCGCTCGATGCCCACTCTAACCCGGCCGATCCGAGGAGCTGGTATGTACCGCACTGGGCTATGCACCCACACTGGGGACACCGTGCGCTCCACAGCATAACACGGTGCCTGCCCGGTCTCTCTCACCCTTCGGTAAGCACAGGAAGTTGGCGCAGGTCTCCTACCTGGCTTCGCCACACTTCCACTTCCACACTTCCACTTCCTGTGTGCCCCCTCCAATACATTTTTGGGGCTGACTCTCGGGCTTCCTTGCCAGCCATGTTCCCTCGTATTGCCGGCTCCTCTCTCCGGCTGGCTCTGCTCTCCTAGCTGCCTCCACCTGTTCCCATGGGAGGCGATCCTTTCCTGCCATGATCTCCTCCCAAGTGTAGCAACCCTTACCGTCCAACACATCATCCCATGTCCATTCCTCCTTGCGCTGCTCCTGCTGCCGCTGCCTGTCACCACGCCGCTTGGTCCTGTTGTGGTGGGTGATTCTGTCACGTCTTTCTTCCTGGGAAGGAGAGGCGGACCAAAACGCAGCATAGTTGAAGTTCATGGTTCTTTAATAAGATACACTTAACATGAACAAACTACAAAACAATAAACGTGAAAACCGAAACAGTCCTAACTGGTGCATAAAACACAAAGACAGGAAACAATCACCCACAAAATACCCAAAGAATATGGCTGCCTAAATATGGTTCCCAATCAGAGGCAACGATAAACACCTGCCTCTGATTGAGAACCACTCTAGGCAACCATAGACTTACCTAGACAACTAAACTGAACACAACCCCCTCGTCGCCGACCTAGGATTGGCAACCCTACTAAATGGCTCCACAGGACTGAGGGGCAGCTCCGAACTGAGGGGCAGCTCGAGGACTGAGGGGCAGCTCCGGACTGAAGGGCAGCTCCGGACTGGCTGACGACTCTGGCGGATCCCGGCTGACTGGCGGCTCTGGCGGATCCCGGCTGACTGGCGGCTCCGGCGGATCCCGGCTGACTGGCGGCTCCGGCGGATCCCAGCTGAAAGGCGGCTCCGGCGGATCCCGCCTGAATGGCGGCTCCGGCGGATCCCGGCTGAATGGCGGTTCCGGCGGTTCCGGCGGCTCCTTGCAGACTGGACAGGCGGAACTGGGTTGTGGACATGAAGCAAGGTTTGGGCATAGACATAGTTAGAGGACTCAACTTGGCTATAAGTGCTTCCATTGAGTGCTTCCACCATTTTAAAGTAGTCAACTGGATGGGGATTCCTATTGGTTAAGAGCAATCAGTCAATGATCATATCATTGTCTTCGTCTTCAAAATGGCTTTAGCACTGCTGGTGGCGGTAAATCACAAATATTAGCTTACACTTTTTTCAAACACAACAGAAGAAGAAAAATGACTAATTTAAAATGAAGATATAGCCTAAATGGCGCTATGGAGCTGATCATGCTTCACAGATGCCGTAATGGTATATATACAGAGTTAATACCTCTTTCCATCTCTATGGGTTATGACTTTACTTTCTATTGTCTTTGTGATGTGACTGCTCACTTCTTGTTTTCTCTATGTCACTAACCATTCTAATTGGGGCGTAAAACCGCAGTGATGCTTCCTCTCACAGTTCAGTTATGAATAATTGAGATGCTATCACTGTTCTGTCTGGTGCTGCTTTGGCTTTGCCTTCTGTTTTCACCCTGCTTCTCTAGCAGAGGCACGGTACGTTTCCAGTCCTCTGGTATGTTTCCAGTCCATAAGTGAGGCCTAACATGTCCTCCCTGCCAACTACTTTTTGTCAGTTACCATAGAAAGGGTCAGGCAGACATAAATGCCACACACACACACACAGACTACACACACTAAAACTAGGAGCAGCAGAGAATAAAGTGGTCTTCAAGTTTTCTGAGATTTTTTATAAATACAGGTTTCTATTTGGTGTGGTAAATCTTCACTGTATGTTTACAGTAGTGCCCTTTGTCTAGACTTCATTCTACCCTCTTCTATTTGCTTTGATAATGCTCTGAATAGAACATCTGATGTATAATCCACAGCTAGCTAGTGTATGTTTCTGGCACAGCAGTTGCAACAGATATATTCATTCAGTATTTAAGAGAGCTGGGGCCAACTGCAAAGCAGCACAAAGAACATATTTTCTTCACTAAGTGGAATTTACGCCTTTTCTACACACTTATCAGCATTTGGTAATCAGACTTACTTTATTCAGTTGGATAACCCGCTCTGCAGGTGTGGCTACCTTGCACGCTCTGAATAAATTTAATTAAACAGCTGAAAACGCTCCCACTTGCTGGCCAATAGATTTTCTTGTGGTTTTCATTCAATAGGGGTTTCAGTACATTTATACAGTGCAGTACATTTATACAGTGTACCTTTTATTTTATTTTTTTAATATATATTTTAATTTTTTGACCTTTATTTAACCAGGCAAGTCAGTTAAGAACAAATTCTTATTTTCAATGACGGTCTAGGAACAGTGGGTTAACTGCCTGTTCAGGGACAGAACGACAGATTTGTACCTTGTCAGCTCGGGGGTTTGAACTCGCAACCTCCTGAACCCCTTCCTTAGTCCAATGCTCTAACCACTAGGCTACCTGCCGCCCAATTTTGTCGACAGACTAACTAATATATATTGAGAGAACGGGTTCAGAATATTAGGGATCAGGGAGACATCTAAATATATGCATATTCGAAACCATTTCAGCACCAATTGGTAGATTTAAAAATACTCTGGCCTAGTAGATTATTTAGGTTTAGGAAATGATTTATTCATCATGAAAAAAGGTTAGGAGAGTCTTTACGCACGAAAGAAAACGGTTGTTTGATTCATTGGTAACACTTTACTTGACACCCAGCGTCATAACACATTATGACACGGTCATAACCATGTCATAATATGCCATAACAGCTGACATAACTTGTCATAACCTTTCATAATATGGTCATAACACTGTCATGACCCATATATTTACACCAGTTGTGACATACCGGGCATTCGTAAAGTTACAGCCTTATTCTAAAATTGATTAAATATTTTTTTCCCACATCAATCTACACACAATACCCCATAATGACGAAGCGAAAAGAGGTTTTTAGAATTTTGTTTGCAAATGTATAAAAAACAAAAACAGAAATACCTTATTTACATAAGTATTCAGACCCTTTACTATGAGACTCGAAATTGATCTCAGGTGCGTCCTGTTTCCATTGATCTTCCTTTATATGTTTCTACAACTTGATTGGAGTCCACCTGTGGCAAACTCAATTGATTGGACATGACACACCTGTCTATATAAGGTCCCACAGTTAACAGTGTATGTCAGAGCAAAAACCAAGCCATGAGGTCGAAGGAATTGTCCGTACAGCTCAGAGACAGGATTGTGTCAAGGAACAGATCTGGGGAAGGGTACCAAAACATTTCTGCATCATTGAAGGTCCCCAAGAACAAAGTGGCCTCTATCATTCTAAAATGGAAGAACGACCCTAAGCACACAGCCAAGACAACGCGGGAGTGGCTCCGGGACAAGTCTCTTGGTGTCTTTGAGTGGCCCAGCCAGAGCCCGGACTTCAACCCGATTGAACATCTCTGGAGAGAACTGAAAGTAGCTGTGCAGTGACACTCCCCATTCAACCTGACAGAGCTTGAGAGAATTTGCAGATAAGAATGGGAGAAACTCCCCCAAATACAGGTGTGCCAAGCTTGTAGCATCATACCCAACAAAACTTGAGCTGTAATCACTTCCAAAGGTGCTTCTGAATACTAATGTAAATTTGATATTTCAGTTTTTTATTTTCATACATTTGCAAAAAGTTCTAAAACCTGTTTTTGCTTAGACATTATGGGGTATTGTGTGTGTATATTGATGAGGTAAAAAAAACAATTTAATCAATTTTAGAGTAATGCTGTAACGTAATAAGATGTAGAAAAAGTAAAGTGGTCTGAATACTTTCTGAATGCACTGTGTTTTGCATTATTTTATGGCTGGTTATGACACCGACATATTTATTCAAATGTGTTTTTTTCCCTGCCAAGAAGTTTCCATTGGTTTGAAAGTTTGTTTCTGAAGTCCTTTGTTTTTGTTGTAATGACTTCTTAACAGTCATGTTTTTTCATCATATTTTAAATAACTTCAATCCCAAAGTCCAATTCAGACTATGGGAGGCACACAGTATTACATAGAGCCATGACTACATGGAACTCTATTCCACATCAAGTAACTCATGCAAGCAGTAAAATCTCATTTAAAAAACAGATACAAATACACCTTATAAAACAGCAGGGACTGTGAAGAGACACAGGCATAGACACATGCATACACACACGATAACATACACACAATACACACACGTACACATGGATTTTCTGTTGTAGATACGTGGTAGTGGCCTGAGGCACACAATTCATGTGTTGTGAATGCATTGTAATGTTTTAAAAACGGTATAACTGCCTTAATTTTGCTGGACCCCAGGAAAAGTAGCTGCTGCCTTGACAGGAACTAATAGGGATCCATAATGAATACAAATGATCCTAAGCAACACAAATGTAACGCTTTTTAGACAGGAAGCAAATTAAGGTAAACGAAACAATGTAATTAAATGGAATGATAATGTAGGCTATACCAACTGAAGGGAGCTAACAGTAAATGATCAGTTGAATATGTGTTGTTATACAAGGAGTGGGTCTAATCCTGGATGCTGATTGGTTTAAACCGCATTCCAGCCAGTGTCTATTCCACAAATTACCACCGGCTAAATCTATGACGTTAAAATACCTATTTACTCTGTTCCATCTGACTACGCAATCCACTGTCTCATCAGCCCAGCCAGGCAACTAACAAACTTGATCTCCACAATAAAAAGCATCTAGACATTATCTCAACAGTGGAGAGTTGTATAACCCTTGCTGTCTGAATATTGTTTCAATATTCAAATAAAATATCCATCTGTCTCATAGTAATGAACGTTTGGAGAATCGGAATGAGACAGACAGGTAGGTAGCGTTTCTCAGCCAGTCGAAATCATGAATCAGCTGGCATCATTTTTCTGGATATATATTCAAAGAAATGTAAATGAAAAAGGTAAAACAAAACGGAGTGCAGCTATTTTGCAGTCGTTCCTGCTTCAGTTTGAAGGGATTGTGTTAGCTGTGTTGTTGGCCCAACATTTCAATATGTTGGTAACTATTTGTATAAAAGTGATAATGTCCTCGAAGCCAGTGTTTGGAGGATATGTTGGCCCAATATATCCTCCAAACACCAGCTTCGAGGGCATTATCACTTAATTATTAGGCCTTCTGGTCAATATTGACAGTGGCTAATATTTAACATGATAGAAATAGGAAACAGAAAGTTGGGGTAGACCATAATCTTTTACTGCATTGGGCTAAATCAAAAAGTATACACCTCACACACATGGTTATGGGCTTAAAAAAAGAAGACACATGTACCATGTCAGATATAGAGTTGAAATATATTCAATTTGGAGTTTTCATCCCAATAGTACACTTTATATACATCACAGAAGACTGAAATACAATAAAACCGTTTGACATAGAAACACCAGATTTTTGGTGTTTATTAAAATATATTCATGTTTATTAATTAGGAAATTAGGAAAAATATTAAGAACATTCCACCCATGAGGCTACTAGAGCACGATTTGGTAATTTGATTACAGGAAAAGGCTACCCTGGGTCAGAATTCCCCCCTATGCTAGCAGGCCAACAGGCAGTAAATACAGACAGGAGAGGCAGAGAGGGAAATCCTCATTGGACGATTCAAAGTCTCAGGAGCCATTCACCTTCAGCTACAAATGTCCTCGGCAAAGTTAAAGAAAAACAGGAAAGTTATTTATATGGAAGAAATCCCAGACTTAATGGAAATGTGACAATACGCAGAAAGGTCACCCGTGATAGAAGTCACTATTCAACACCCATCCACGTCTGAGGAAAACATGGAATCTGGCCACTGTGAGCACTGTTACCTTCAAATAGGTTTCAGTTTAGCTAAGACATTGGGGATAGCAGATTTGCATAAGCATATTTTATTTTACCAGTTGACTGAGAACACACTCTCATTTACAGCAGCGACCTGGGGAATAGTTACAGGGGAGAGGAATAAGCCAATTAGAAGCTGGAGATGATTAGGTGGCCATGATGGTATGAGGGCCAGATTGGGAATTTAACCAGGACACCAGGGTTAGCACCCTACTCTTACTATAAGTGTCATGGGATCTTAAGTGGCTACGGAGAGTCAGGACACCCGTTTAACGTCCCAACCCGAAAGACTGCACACTACACAGGGCAATGTCCCTGGGATATTTATTTTTAGACCAGAGGGAAGAGTGCCTCCTACTGGCCCTCCAACAAACTTCCAGCAGCACATGGTCTCCAATCCAGGAATTGACCAGGACCAAACCTGCTTAGCTTCAAAGACAGCAGTGGGATGCAGGGTGGTATGCTGCTGGCAATCTGCCCCTGGTCCCAAAGGTTGCATGTTTGAATCCAGAGTTATGCAATTACTTTTGATATTTTTGTTTTAAAACTATCCCAAACCTTAACCCTTACCTTAACCATTCAGAGTTAATGACTATCCTTAAGATTTCTAAATGGCAATGTCTAAACTTAACCCTAACCTTACAAATTCTCAGTTAATGCCTAAACTTAACTTTAAACAATTCAAAATGTGACGTTTGGAACAACTTCGAAATTTGACATTTGAGAAACATGGATGAATGAATGTCTAATTCTGACATGTTACTGTACAATATTTATTTATTGTCTTCTGTTCATACGTTCAACATACATTTTATTAATATGTGATCTAAATGCAAATTATTAATCTCAACAGCTGATTTCCCCGAGTGTGTCAGTGGGCACATGATGTAAGTGTTAGTGTGTGTTTCTAACAGAGAAGGAAAGGAAACAGTTGATGAAGGACCAAATTAGACATACATGCTCTATTACAAGTTCAACAACAGTCACTGGACTGACATCGGGACATTGAGCCTAGTCACTGGACTGACATTAGGACATTGAGCCTAGTCACCAGACTGACATTAGGGCATTGAGCCTAGTCACCAGAATGACATTAGGACATTGAACCTAGTCACCAGACTGACATTAGGACATTGAACCTAGTCACCAGACTGACATTAGGACATTGAGCCTAGTCACCAGACTGACATTAGGACATTGAACCTGGTCACCGGACCTACATTAGGACATTGACCCTAGTCACCAGACTGACATTAGGACATTGAGCCTTGTCACTAGACTGACATTAGGACATTGAGCCTAGTCACCAGTCTGACATTAGGTCATTGAACCAAGTCACCAGACTGACATTAGGACATTGAGCCTAGTCACCAGACTGACATTATGACATTGACCCTAGTCACCAGACTGACATAAGGACATTGAGCCTAGTCACCAGACTGACATTAGGACATTGAGCCTAGTCACCAGACTGACATTAGGACATTGAATCTAGTCACCAGACTGACATTAGGACATTGAGCCTAGTCACCAGACTGACATTAGGACATTGAACCTAGTCACCAGACTGACATTAGGACATTGACCCTAGTCACCAGACTGACATTAGGACATTGAGCCTAGTCACCAGACTGACATTAGGACATTGAATCTAGTCACCAGACTGGCATTAGGACATTGAACCTAGTCACCAGACTGACATTAGGACATTGAATCTAGTCACCAGACTGACATTAGGACATTGAGCCTAGTCACCAGACTGACATTAGGACACTGAATCTAGTCACCAGACTGACATTAGGACATTGAATCTAGTCACCAGACTGACATTAGGACATTGAGCCTAGTCACCAGACTGACATTAGGACATTGAGCCTAGTCACTAGACTGACATTAGGACATTGAGCCTAGTCACCGGACTGACATTAGGACATTGAGCCTAGTCACCAGACTGACATTAGGTCATTGAACCAAGTCACCAGACTGACATTAGGACATTGAGCCTAGTCAACGGACTGACATTAGGACATTGAGCCTAGTCCATATCATGATGTCATTCAATGACATTCAATAACACATTGACCAAAGATTTTAGTTCTTTTGAGCAATTTTTTAGGGATTTGTTAGACTTCCAATCTTTCTTCAAACTGTCATTAAGTAAAATGATTCAATCAAAATGTCAGTGTCAGTGTGGAGGGTTGACTTCCTCCCAATAGGATGAAGACAGGACGATTTCAGGAATTATGGACTCTATTTAATCCGTATCATGGAAGTTCAGCGTTACAGTGTGATTTAAATTAAAGGCAAAGTTCTCGGGTTAGCAGAGACTGCATTCACGGTAAACAATACATATACTGGCTCAAACAAAAATAAATGTTACATTTCTATTGCGTAATCTGTAGTGCTTCATTTATGCCGGATAAGAGATGGCACTTATGGAGGCTGAGAGGATAAGATGGAGAGAGGTGTTGACATGTCTGACTGCTATTGTGCAGTCTCTGGCAATTAGAAATCTGGCACTAAGGAGACACACAGAAACACTGTACTCTCCATCAAATGGAAATTTCCTCAAAGAGGTTGAACTGATGGCACAATTTGATCCAGTCATGAAAGAGCACCTTAACCGTGTTCAAAAAGTGACCTCGAGTCACACCACCAGCTACCTTGGCCACCAAATACAGAATGAACTCATTGATTTGTTGAGCAGCAAGGTCATTTCAATAATGGTGAGTGACATCACGCTGGAAAAATGATTCTCTATCGTTCTAGATTGCACCTCAGATATCAGCCACACTGAACAGTTGTCAGTTGTGATTAGAATTGTGTCACTGAAGGAGGAGCCCCACATAAAGGAACATTTTATGGGGGATTTGGAGGCAGAGAAGTCCACGGGCCAACATTTGGCATCCCTCTCAAAAGATTAGAGGAGCTAACAATTCCTTTTGAGTACTGCAGAGGACAGTCTTATGATAATGACGCCAACATGAGAGGCAAAAACAAAGGTGTCCAAGCCAGACTCCTGGAAATTAATCCACGAGCTCTATTTGTGCGATGTGGGGGTCCCACATTGAACCTGGTTGTGGCTGATGCTGCCAAAAACCACAGGTTACTTTGGCATCTTACATAAACTGTACACCTTGTTCTCAGCCTGCACACAGCGACGGGCCATCCTGAAGAAACATGTGGACATCACCTTGAAGATGTGGACTGAGACAAGGTGGGAGAGTAAAGTTAAGAGTGTCGAGCCACTGAGGTATCATGCAGTAGCGTTGAGAGAGGCACTGATTGAGGTGAGGGATCAAACCAAAACCCTATGGTAAAGATTGAGGCCCAGTCCTTGTCAGAGGAGGTGGGATCATACTGCTTCAGCATCTGTACAGTGGTGTGGTGTGACATCTGGAGCCAGATCCAACATGTGAGCAAGCTGATGCAGTCTCCCAGTATTCATGTGGTTGTTACAGTCAGTCTTCTCAGAAAAACAGAGAGAGGTCTCAGCTACTACAGGACAACAGGCTTTATGACTGCACAAACATCAGCCAAGGATATTTGCGAGAGTATGAAGGTGGAGGCCGTTCAACAACAAAAAGCCTGAGGTCCACAAAGCGGCACTTTCATATAAATAATTTGATGAGCCTTTGAGTGATGCCCTGAAGAAGCTGGAAGTGACATTTTTCAATGTCGTTGTTGATGCTGCAACCTCAGCCGTTCAGGAAAGATTTTCCACGTTGGAAAATGTGGGAGAGAAGTTTGGAGTGCTGTCAACCTTCCAATGTCTCTCAAATGAGGAGCTGACAGAACAATTTGAGGCCCTTAGTATGACCCTGCACTATAAAGACACTCAGACTTGGATGGCAGAGATCTTGCACAGGAACTGAAGAACTTGCCTGACTTGGCATCAAAGACCATGACCCTGCTTGAGTTGCTGATATGTATACATGAAAGGAAGTGTATCCAAATTTGTGTACACCTTAGTGACCTTGCTGTCATCAGTATTAACCATGCAACTGCTGGGCAGATTTCTTATGATGATGTAATTGATGACTTTGCATCAAGGAAGGCAAAAAAGGTCTGGGTTTATTTTTATTTTCACTTATTTCACCTTTATTTAACCAGGTAGGCTAGTTGAGAACAAGTTCTCATTTGCAACTGCGACCTGGCCAAGATAAAGCAAAGCAGTTCGACACATACAACAACACAGAGTTACACATGGAGTAAACAAACATACAGTCAATAATACAGTAGAAAAGTCTATAAACAGCATGTGCAAATGAGGTGAGATAAGGGAGGTAAGGCAACAAATAGGCCATGGTGGCGAAGTAATTACAATATAGCAATTAAACACTGGAATACTAGAATGTGCAGAAGATGAATGTGCAAGTAGAGATACTGGGGTGCAAAGGAGATAAATAAATAAATACAGTAAGGGGATGAGGTAGTTGGATGGGCTATGTACAGGTACAGGTGCAGTGATCTGTGAGCTGCTCTGACAGCTGGTGCTTAAAGCTAGTGAGGGAGATAAGAGTCTCCAGCTTCAGTGATTTTTGCAGTTAATTCCAGTCATTGGCAGCAGAGAACTGGAAGGAGAGGCGGCCAAAGGAAGAATTGACTTTGGGGGTGACCAGTAGGATATTCCTGCTGGTGCGCATGCTACGGGTGGGTGCTGCTGTGGTGACCAGTGAACTGAGATAAGACGGGGCTTTACCTAGCAGAGACTTGTAGATGACCTGGAGCCAATGGGTTTGGTGATGAGTATTTTTTATTTAATTTTTTTATTTCACCTTTATTTAACCAGGTAGGCAAGTTGAGAACAAGTTCTCATTTACAATTGTGACCTGGCCAAGATAAAGCAAAGCAGTTCGACACATACAACGACACAGAGTTACACATGGAGTAAAACAAACATACAGTCAATAATACAGTATAAACAAGTCTATATACGATGTGAGCAAATGACGTGAGATAAGAGAGGTAAAGGCAAATATATCAAATCAAATCAAATCAAATCAAATTTTATTTGTCACAAACACATGGTTAGCAGATGTTAATGCGAGTGTAGCGAAATGCTTGTGCTTCTAGTTCCGACAATGCAGTAATAACGAGCAAGTAATCTAACTAACAATTCCAAAAAAAACTACTGTCATACACAGTGTAAGGGGATAAAGAATATGTACATAAGGATATATGAATGAGTGATGGTACAGAGCAGCATAGGCAAGATACAGTAGATGATATCGAGTACAGTATATACATATGAGATAAGTATGTAAACCAAGTGGCATAGTTAAAGTGGCTAGTGATACATGTATTACATAAGGATGCAGTCGATGATATAGAGTACAGTATCAACGTATGCATATGAGATGAACAATGTAGGGTAAGTAACATTATATAAGGTAGCATTGTTTAAAGTGGCTAGTGATATATTTACATCATTTCCCATCAATTCCCATGATTAAAGTGGCTGGAGTAGAGTCAGTGTCATTGACAGTGTGTTGGCAGTAGCCACTCAATGTTAGTGGTGGCTGTTTAACAGTCTGATGGCCTTGAGATAGAAGCTGTTTTTCAGTCTCTCGGTCCCAGCTTTGATGCACCTGTACTGACCTCGCCTTCTGGATGGCAGCGGGGTGAACAGGCAGTGGCTCGGGTGGTTGATGTCCTTGATGATCTTTATGGCCTTCCTGTAGCATCGGGTGGTGTAGGTGTCCTGGAGGGCAGGTAGTTTGCCCCCGGTGATGCGTTGTGCAGACCTCACTACCCTCTGGAGAGCCTTACGGTTGAGGGCGGTGCAGTTGCCATACCAGGCGGTGATACAGCCCGCCAGGATGCTCTCGATTGTGCATCTGTAGAAGTTTGTGAGTGCTTTTGGTGACAAGTCGAATTTCTTCAGCCTCCTGAGGTTGAAGAGGCGCTGCTGCGCCTTCCTCACGATGCTGTCTGTGTGAGTGGACCAATTCAGTTTGTCTGTGATGTGTATGCCGAGGAACTTAAAACTTGCTACCCTCTCCACTACTGTTCCATCGATGTGGATGGGGGGGTGTTCCCTCTATAGCAAGTAAAACACTGGAATAGTAGATTTGCAGTGGAAGAATGTGCAAAGTAGAAATTAAAATAATGGGGTGCAAAGGAGCAAAATAAATTAAATAAATACAGTAGGGAAAGAGGTAGTTGTTTGGGCTAAATTGGGCTAAATTATAGGTGGGCTATGTACAGGTGCAGTAACGTTTGAGCTGCTCTGACAGTTGGTGCTTAAAGCTAGTGAGGGAGATAAGTGTTTCCAGTTTCAGAGATTTTTGTAGTTCGTTCCAGTCATTGGCAGCAGAGAACTGGAAGGAGAGGCGGCCAAAAAAAGAATTGGTTTTGGGGGTGACTAGAGAGATATACCTGCTGGAGCATGTGCTACAGGTGGGAGATGCTATGGTGACCAGCGAGCTGAGATAAGGGGGGACTTTACCTAGTGGGGTCTTGTAGATGACATGGAGCCAGTGGGTTTGGCGACGAGTATGAAGCGAGGGCCAGCCAACGAGAGTGTACAGGTCGCAATGGTGGGTGGTATATGGGGCTTTGGTGACAAAACAGATTGCACTGTGATAGACTGCATCCAATTTGTTGAGTAGGGTATTGGAGGCTATTTTGTAAATGACATCGCCAAAGTCGAGGATTGGTAGGATGCAGCAAATCTGTCAGTGAACAAACAGCATGCAGACATAACTGGCCTTTGGCCAGACTTCAAATACAATTGCTGGAAAACACAAGTATTGCTCAGCAAATGGCTCCATCTGAAAAGAGAAGACTCTAAACTGGCAGCTGTTTTGATAAACTTTCAAATAGGTATATTGTTTTACAAAGTAAAACAAGTGAGAGAAAGGTTTTTGGCACGAGCACATCGGCATCACCAGCGAGTCAGCTGCGCATCATTGTGTGAGTCAGTGAAGCTAGAAAGTGTTTTTAGGACTTTAATTTCCTCCTCATATTGTAGCCTACATTGTGTCTGCACACACTATAGGCTATTGATGGATTTAAGGTTGTTTTTTGTTGATCTCAGATTCTCAGTTTGTGTCAAAGTAGCCTGTAATTTTGATCATTTCTTTGCTATTATGGTGCTTTCATGACAACTGGGAACGATGTTGAATCATGACGTCAGTAATCTTCAGGTGGGAAAGTCAGAGCTCTAGAATGAAGCCTGAGTTCCCGACTTGGAATTCAGAGTTGGATGATTTGTTCCCCCAGTTCCCAGTGGTCTTTGAACTACTGAAGTCGGAAGTCAGATATTCCCCAGTTCCGAGTTCCCATGTTTTTAACACTGCATAAAAGTCTCCAGTCATGTAAAATTATGTAGAATTGCACATTTTCCCAGACCTTAGGCCACTAAAAATGTTATCCATGTGTGCAACTTCCGTCAGTTGCACTATAAAGGTGAATTTGTTCTCTCATGCGTTCCGGTGTGGTGCCGAACATCTCCCCTGCCAGAATCCCCCCTCACGTTCTTCATTGCTGCGACTTGCTTGCTAGTTGAGATTGAGATTTCTGCTCTTCACTCCATTGTCAGTTTAGCCTACATTTTATCGATCTTAGTAGCAGAAAGCATTTTGTCTGCAGTTTATGGTTTGGCTATTTGTTTCAAGTGTATGTGGCGGTTCTAGCTTGTATGGCGCCCTGGGCCCATACCTAAATCCGCTCCTGATTTGTATTAGTCTATAAATAAATCTCTTTGCCAAAATTCGTCATCTCTCCCGTCTTATTCGACTCATATTTTGAAAGTGTAAGGATAATAATGCAGCCATAGTTGTTCTGAAATGTTTATTGCTTGCCAACATTTTACTCCCTCTTTGATTAATATAACACACACAATTATTATTAATTTTGGTTGCCTATCCTGACGTGAAGTTTGTTCTATAGAAAGTATTTGACTCTGATGTGTGTCACAGAAAGTATTTGACTCTAGCCACAAAATTAAGGAAATTAGAAGGGCGAGATTTTTGACACAACATCTGTACCAGCTACAAAGGAAAATCTCCTTTATAGCATGGTCTCTCCTGCCTATTCCTGCTCCAGTGCTCCGTTGCTCTCTACCTCTCTCTCTCTCTCTCTCTCAATTCAATTTCAATTTAAGGGCTTTATTGGCATGGGAACATATGTTAACATTGCCAAAGCAAGTGAACAAGATAATAAACAAAAATGAAATAAACAATAAAAATGTACAGTAAACATTACACTCACAAAAGTTCCAAAGTACAAAATGGAAAATAAATCAATATAAATATGGGTTGTATTTACAATGGTGTTGGTTCTGCACTAGGAAACAGGTCACACTGCTGTGATTGCACACTGGTATTTCACCCAAAAGAGTTTGTTTTTCGAATTCTTTGTGTTTCTGTTTAATCTGAGCGAAATATGTGTCTCTAATATGGTCATACATTTGGCAGGAGGTTAGGAAGTGCAGTTCAGTTTTCACCTCATTATGTGGGCAGTGTGCACATAGCCTGTCTTCTCTTGAGAGCCAGGTCTGCCTACGGCGACCTTTCTCAATAGCAAGGCTATGCTCACTGAGTTTGTACATAGTCAAAGATTTCCTTAAGTTTGGGTCAGTCACAGTGGTTAGGTATTCTGTCACTGTGGTCAAGTATTCTGTCACTGTGTACTCTCTGTTTAGGGCCATAGAGCATTCTAGTTTGCGCTGTTTTTTGTTAATTCATTCCAATGTGTCAAGTAATCATCTTTTTGTTTTCTCATGAATTGGTTGGCTCTAATTGTGTTGCTGTCCTGGGGCTAACCGTCTGGTTGTGCCTAATGTGGTCTGGTCTCAGGTCCTGGAATGCGCTCACTCCTCCAGGCTTACCTGTCATCCTGGTACTCGTCAGACCCTGGCTTTCCTCCGTCAACACTTCTGGTGGCCTACCATGGTTCCTGATGTCTCAGCCTTCGTCACTGCATGGTATGCGCGCAAAGCAAGACTCCGCGGCAAGCTTTGTCTGGCCTCCTACAGCCACTTTCTGTCCCATATTTCTCTGGATTTCGTCACTGGGCTTCCTCCGTCAGATGGCAGATTCTGTCCTGGATCTGCCAGTGTATATGGTGAGATGCCTCCTGAGGGTTCGACCACGGGGCAGGGGTTTCCAGTATCTGGTTGACTGGGAGGGTTATGGCTCGGAGGAGAGGTGCTGGGTTCCGGCTAAAGACACTGTCACACCCTGATCTGTTTCACCTCCCAAGTGTTGCAATTTTCCCTGGTGTTTTTATCCCTGTGTTTCCTGTCTCTCTATGACAGTTCGTCTTGTATGTTCAAGTCAACCAGCGTGTTTTTCCTGTGCTCCTGCTTTTCTATTCTCTTTTACTAGTCCTCCCGGTTTTGACCTTTGCCTGTTTTTCTGGATTCCATTCCCGCCTGCCTGACCATTATGCCTGCCCTGACCTCGAGCCTGCCTGCCATTCTCTACCTCTGGAACTCTGAACTGGTTTTGACCTTTTGCCTGTCCCCGACCATTCTCTTGCCAATCCCTTTTGGATTGTTAATAAACACCTTGGACTCTAACCATCTGCCTCCTGTGTCTGCATCTGAGTCTTGCCTTGTGCCTTATACAATTGGAATTTGTTGTCTGTATATTTTATCTCATTTAGGATACCATCAACACCACAGGCCTTTTTGGGTTGAAGGGTTTGTATTTTGTCCTGTAATTCATTCACTGTAGTTGAAGAATCCAGCAGGTTCTCAAAGTCTTTAATAGTTGACTCTAAGATGTATTTTTGATCATATGTTTTTGCTGTTATAAAGGCCAAAAAGATGGAAGTGTTTTATCCATACATCTCAGTTTTCGACATAACTTTGTTGAAAGTTTGTTTAATGTTTCCAATTTCTCCCAGTAGTGGTTAGTCTATGGATTCTTCAATTGCACTGAGCTGATTTGGAACATAGGTGTTCCTTTTGCATAGTGTGTTTCTGAATTGTTTTAGTGATTCACCATGGTGAAGACGTACAGTAGGCACAGGTTTTCTGGGTGTTTTTGGCTGGATGGGTTTCTCAATTTCTTTATTTTTTTATGCATTCATTTTTTTTTTGCATTCTTCATCAAACCATTTGTCATTGTTCGTTTTCTGTTTTACATTTTTTTATTTGATAGGGAAGCTGAGCGGTCAAATACAGTTGAAGTTTACATACACCTTAGCCAAATACATTTAAACTCAGTTTTACACATTTCCTGACATTTAATCCTAGTAAAAATTCCCTGTCTTAGGTCAGTTAGGATCACCACTTTATTTTAAGAATGTGAAATGTCAGAATAATAGTAGAGAATGTTTTAATTCTGTCATCAAATTCTCAGCAGGTCAGAAGTTTACATACACTCAAGTAGAACAATTGTTATATAGGGTTGAGGTCGGGGCTTTGTGATGACCACTCCAATACCTTAACTTTGTTTTTCTTAAGACATTTTACAACAACTTTGGAAGAATGCTTTGGATCATTGTCCATTTGGAAGACCCATTTGAGACCAAGATTTAACGTCCTGACTGATGTCTTGAGATGCTGCTTCAATATATCCACGTTATTTTCTACCTTATGATGCCATCTATTTTGTGAAGTGCACCAGTCCCTCCTGCAGCAAAAGACCCCCACAATATGATGCTGCCACCCCCATGCTTCACGGTTGGGATGGTGTTCTTCGGCTCCCCCTTTTTCCTCCAATATAACAATGGTCATTATGGCCAAACAGTTCTATTTTTGTTTCATCAGACCAGAGGACATTTCTCCAAAAAGTACAACCTTTGTCCCCATGTGCAGTTGCAAACCGTAGTCTGGCTTTTTTATGGCGGTTTTGGAGCAGTGGCTTCTTCCTTGCTGAGCGGCCTTTCAGGTTATGTAAAAATAGGACTCGTTTTACTGTGGATGTAGATACTTTTGTACCTGGTTACTCCAGCATCTTCACAAGGTCCTTATCTAATGTTCTGGGATTGATTTGCACTTTCGCACAAAAGTACATTAATGTCTAGGAGACAGAACGCGTCTCCTTCCTGAGCGGTATGACGGCTGCGTGGTCCCATGGTGTTTATACTTGCTTACTATTGTTTGTACAGATGAACGTAGTACCTTCAGGCGTTTGGGAATTGCTCGCAAGGATGAACCAGACTTGTGGAGGTCTACACATTTTTTTCTGAGGTCTTGGGTGATTTCTTTTGATTTTCCCATGATGTCAAGCAAAGAGACACTGAGTTTTAATGACTCCAACCTAAGTGTATGTAAACTTCTGACTTCAACTGTGTAATGTTTAGGTTTTCTGCCAAGATTACAGTGGACATTTTTGTCTAGGAAGTTGTCTAAAGGGGATGGATTTGGTTTTGCCTAATTGTATTTTGGTAGGTTCCACACTACTTTCTTTCCATCTGTAGCTTTTCTTAATATTATTCAGTTCCTTTAACTTTGATGCCTCTGTTCATGTCACGACTTTCTCCTTGTTCGGGTGGTGTTTGGTGGTCGACGTCACCGGCTTTCTAGTCACCACCGATCCTCAGGCCGGTGATGGCTGGTCCGCTCCAGCAGTCTGAGGTGAGGGAGGTTCCTCCGCCCCCTCTGGACATCGAGGGGATCCCGGCGTATACCGTACGAGCCATCATGGACTCAAGGCGTCGGGCGAGGGGCCTTCAGTACCTGGTGGAGTGGGAGGAGTAAGGCCCGGAGGAGAGATGCTGGGTACTAGTGGAGGACATCCTAGATCCCTCATTACTACAGGAGTTTCACCGTCTCCACCCGGATCGCTCTGCGTCCCGTCCTCCAGGTCGTCCCCGAGGCCGGTGTCTGCGCGCTGCTGGAGCCGCGCGTCAATGGGGGAATACTGTTACGACTTCCGCCGAAGTCAGCCCTTCTCCTTGTTCAGGTGGTGTTCGGTCGACGTCACCGGCTTTCTAGTCACTACCGATCCATGCTTCAGTTTCGTTTTGTTTTGTCAGTATTAATCACACCTGGTTTCAAGTCCCATATCATGTTCCTTATTTAACCCTCTGGCATACACGTCTGTTCTGTCCGTGATTGTTGGTGTCTTTAGTGGTTGTTGATTGTGCTAGTGTATATGTATGATCCTATTTGGAATTTCTGCTTGACTTTTTGAGTAAACTCCGTTGTGTTGCTCAAAACCTGTGTCCTGTGCCTGACTCTGCTACATCTCTGCACCCAATTGCTGACAGTTCAAGTAGACTGATCTTTTTTGTTTGTTGCTGTGATCTGATAGGGGTGTCAGTGGGCTGACTGTGAATGCTCTGAAAGACTCTGTTGAAGTCAGTGATAAAGTAGTCTACAGTTCTACTACCAAGAGATGAGCTATAAGTGTACCTACCATAGGAGTCTCCTCGACGCCTACCGTTGACTATGTACATACCCAGCATGCGAAAGAGTTGCAGGAGTTGGGACCAAATTCAGTTGGTTATGTTGTCAAAGTTGTGCCTAGTGGGGCATATGCGGGAGGTAATGCTGTCACCTCCAGGTAGGTGTTTGTGCCCCTGTGTGCTGAGGGTGTCAGGTTCTTGTCCATTTCTGGCATATAGGTCGCCACAGACTAGTACATGTCCCTCGGCCTGGAAATGATTGCTTTCCCCCTCCAGGATGGAGAAGCTGATGACCTCAGTCTTTGGATATTCCAGGATGAGAGTGAAGGCTTTGTGTTCCATGAAGTGTCCAGTTGTGTGGTTTGGCGCCTCTTTCTCTCTTTTGTGTACCCTGATGCTTCTCTCACACAGCCCTGGAGAGCTCCTAAAAGGCTTTCTCTAGGTCACCCCTCTCAGGGGACTTCTCTAGCAGCTAGCTACCACCTCTCAGTGTCTAGGAGAACCTTCAAGGTAATCTCTCTTCAGCTTCAAGGTAGTCCCCCATATCACACCAACACTTCAAAAGCCCAAATCCCAGCTCCAGTAAGGATAAGGAGCAAATAAACTACTGACATTGAACTGCATAATCCCCTGTTCATGGACTTTTATTGTGGTGGTTAAATAACATTGGTGGCAGATGTCACTCTGTGACAGAGTGGGAGAGACAAGGTCATAGGAATCAGAATGCTTAAGTTAAGTGGCCAGTTCCAATTCACAGGACCTCTGGAGAGAGAGACTGAGGGGAAGCTGCTAGTAAATAAAATGTAGTTCCACTGCCAGGAGCTTTATATATTGGCACTCACTAGAACATTGTTTTTTTTATGACAGGAACAGACCATGTCAAAGAAGAATAATACAGAATAATATAGACTGAATAAGCAGAAATCATAGATTCCCCCCCACCCCTCTTTTCTCTCCCACACTGAGCTGGAAATCAATATTTAGTCCTCAGACAGGATATGGAATTCTGTGGGGGTATTCAGACGGCTGTTGGAATGTGGTCTATCATTTCAACAGCTGGAAACCACAATTATGCCATCCTCACAGTGCCTCGTTCTCTCAACAAGGTTGCATAATGATTACTCTCCACAGGAGTCATTTGATCCTCGTACCCATCAGAGATGGTTGCAAAGCTCCTTCATGTTTTTTTGTGTGCAATTCAAACAACTCATTGGTTGAACAAATAAGCTGCCCTTCGGTGCTTGTTGCCCCTCCAACCACTGTTTGAGTAATAGCAGGGCTGTAGAACGGATGGCAGTTACAGGAAGCAGCTAGATTCAATCAGTGCTCACCGCAGGACACATTTTCCAAGGTTCTGTGTCTGGATGACCACAGGTGAGTGAGCGGAATGGACAGCTGCTGCTGTAACTTAAATCATTTATTTTATTCTGTTTTTAGTGGATCCAACAGCTAGCCCGGAGCTGTAGTCTGTCTGGATATAATAGTGTTTGAAATGATATATTTTGAGGATGAATAATAATAATAATAATAATATATGGTGAAAGAATTTGGTAGATTGAAGAGGTGTCACATTCTGACCTTAGTTCCTTTGTTTTGTCTTTGTTTTAGTATGGTCAGGGCGTGGGTTGGGGTGGGCAGTCTATGTTCTTTTTTCTATGATTTGGGAATTCTGTGTTTGGCCTGGTATGGTTCTCAATCAGAGGCAGCTGTCAATCGTTGTCCCTGATTGAGAACCATACTTAGGCAGCCTGTTTTCACCCTTGATTTGTGGGTGATTATTTTCTGTTCTGTGTTTTGCTTCACCGTTCAGGACTGTTCGTTTTTGTTCAAGTGTTCAGTATTCGTATTAAATACAATACAATATGGACACCTACCACGCTGCGCATTGGTCTGACATTTCTTACTCCTCGTCTGAGGAGGACGAAGACAAGCGTTACAAGAGGCCAGACCTTCCCTACTGGTGATTGAGAGGAGGAGACTCTACAAGACAGAGAGGCCAAAGCCTTCTGATTGAAGGATGGAGGTTAAAGGAGAGGTGAGAGGAGTGTGAGCCCAGTTCCTCTCCTTCGCCGAGCTAATTTTGATCCCTTGCTAATCCTGCATCATGTCCTCTTTTCTACAATGTTATGAGGAGCACTTTTCCTTTCCCTCTCACTCTGTGCTGCCCCCTCCCATTCTCTCTCTCTCACTCTCTCTCTCTCTGTCTCTATTTCTCTCTGTCTCTCTCCTCAGAAAATTACACCTAGAGCCAGGCCAACAGGCAGGGAACACAACACTCTCCATGGCTGCACGTGCTGTGTATTAATGCAACGTGAGAAGATTAAAATGTTGTTTCCTTATGAACATGTAAACCGGGCCTGTCATATTCATATAGACAGATCAGACAGGAAACCAATATCTGAGCTCTCAAGTAATGATGAAAATGTCAATTATCTCCAGCATGGGGATACAGTGTTGCATAAAGTAAAGTTTACAGTATAGATTAGAGGAGATGTAAGTCAGAGGGAGATTCTCAATGGAATGAAGATATGAACCCATCTACTGCGGATGATCATAACCTCTTGATCAGGTATAACAAGCCCAGACGTGTCGATACAAAGGTCACCAAAAGGTCAAGGTAGCACCACAACTGTCAGTCCCAACCTCCAGACTCAACCAGCCATGGAACTCAACCCCTTAATTTAGCAGACGCTTTTGTCCAAAGTGACTTAGTCATGCATGCATACATACATTTTACGTGTGGATGGCCCTGGGTATCGAGCTCACAATCCTGGCGTCCTCTCTCATATGTCCCTCTCATATGCCCTCTTGCCACCCTTGACAAAAATGGCATGAGGACGATGCAATTTCCACCATTGTTTTGAGAAGCTGTTCCAGGTAATGAAAACATAATTGCCCTGATTGAAAGGACACCAGCTGGCTGAGCACGGTGCAGCGCAGGCCTGGTGTGATCACAGAGAGTCTTTTAGAGGCTGAAACAGCCTGCTATCCCTCTGTCACTATAGAAAAGCCCCCTGGAGGCATCTCAGTACCACTACTCTGTCTGTCTAGCCCTCCTTCTAGCCTCCGGCCAGCTGCTGTAGGTGGAAAAACTGTTATTTCAGCTTTCTATTTATGCCCCGGGGAAGCGGGGAAAGCTGGAAAGTATATGGATATCCAAACCACAGTGCAGCCTATATCTTATGTATAGCCTCTCTAGACAGACAGGTTGCCTTCCAAAATGTACCAATGTTCGTGCATACATGTTCTGTGGAAGTTCCAGAGTCAGTTTGGATAGAGAGAAAGTGTCAGAAATGGGCAGCGCGTCATCGGTGACATCAGGGACGGATCCCCTTGTTGTCCTAGTGAAAACAATTCTGCCAGACACACAGTAGCAAGCTAGCTAGCAAGATGGAGAACACAGAGGTTACGAGTGCATTTTGGAACTGGCTAGTTTGCATCCACTACTTTCAATAAAACCACTTAAAAGATTTTGCCTGCAAACTTTAATTTTGAAACTCGAGGTTCTGGCATGTCTGCCTACAGGCTACAGAAAGAGTTTGAATTTTACAGTCGTAGCCCGCCTACCCAACTTCTTGGAAGTTGCCTGTCTGAAGACGATCCCCCCCAAACACTTTTTTCACCCTTTCACAATGTCCTAGAGAATCCAACATCCTCCCCAGACCTAGTTCATTGAAATGACGTGGAAACAGCGTTGAATCAATCAGTGTGTGCCCAGTGGGATGTGACGCGTGGTACTGTACCAGTTAGAGCTTTCTTTAGTGACTAAAGTGTCTTAGTGTGGTCACTTATTTATGTGCTTGGGGGAGTCCATGATGACTGCTTATGGCTGGAAATGACAGTGCCAGGAGTTACTGCTCTGACCGGAAGACCTCATAGTGTTGCTGCTGTCACTCCCTGGCCAGGAGTTACTGCTCTGACCGGAAGACCTCATAGTGTTGCTGCTGTCGCTCCCTGGCCAGGAGTTACTGCTCTGACCGAAAGATCTCATAGTGTTGCTGCTGTCGCTCCCTGGCCAGGAGTTACTGCTCTGACCGGAAGACCTAATAGTGTTGCTGCTGTCGCTCCCTGGCCAGGAGTTACTGCTCTGACCGGAAGACCTCATAGTGTTGCTGCTGTCGCTCCCTGGCCAGGAGTTACTGCTCTGACCGGAAGACCTCATAGTGTTGCTGCTGTCGCTCCCTGGCCAGGAGTTACTGCTCTGACCGGAAGACCTCATAGTGTTGCTGCTGTCGCTCCCTGGCCAGGAGTTACTGCTCTGACCGGAAGACCTCATAGTGTTGCTGCTGTCGCTCCTTGGCCAGGAGTTACTGCTCTGACCGGAAGACCTCATAGTGTTGCTGCTGTCGCTCCCTGGCCAGGAGTTACTGCTCTGACCGGAAGACCTCATAGTGTTGCTGCTGTCGCTCCTTGGCCAGGAGTTACTGCTCTGACCGGAAGACCTCATAGTGTTGCTGCTGTCGCTCCCTGGCCAGGAGTTACTGCTCTGACCAGAAGACCTCATAGTGTTGCTGCTGTCGCTCCCTGGCCAGGAGTTACTGCTCTGACCGGAAGACCTCATAGTGTTGCTGCTGTCGCTCCTTGGCCAGGAGTTTATACTCTGATTGTTTGTGTGTGTCTGTGCGTGTGCACATATGTATATACTGTATGTGTGTGCCTGTGCCTGTACGTGTGTACTGTATGTGTGTGTGTGCACGTGTGTATGGAAGAAATCAGAAATCCAATAGAGTGTGAAATTGACTTTGCATTAACATTCTCATATCTTGGAGGGCTATTTTCCAGGCAAGGCATCACTTTGATGTCACTGCCCTCTGCATCTAAAGGGGGAGGTAATTGAGTTTGGTGCATAATCTGCATGCCTTGCCCTGCCTTGCCTTCCCTTCACATGCTTTACAATCAGGCAGTGTTTGAGGGTCAGAGAGAAAGCATGTCAGTCACACCTCAAGATGCATTCATCACCTGATCTAACAGAACAACCTTCCCTCTCCGCTAGATAATGTAATTAAATTCACTCCCGTTTTGTTCCGAGGAGCCTGGCACGACATTCTACCCACAGGGGTAATTACTTCGCTGTGATGAATGTATGCCTGAGTCGAGACGCCTGCTGTCCTGTTTGTGATCTTTTCCGAAGAACCTATGATCCATGGTGAAGGAAGTCACACGTAAAATAAAGGCATTGAACTCTGAAATCATTCAAGGAGAGAGAGAGGGAAGTAGAGACTTACACCAACTCTAAAGCACTGCCCGCTACCCATTTGAATTGACTTGTAAAATTCATTTCTCAGGAGTGTTACATAGCAAGTATATTGCTCTGAATGCAACGTTTGTTTCTTGAAAATAAATAATTTTGATACAAAGGCATCTTGTCTCTTTAGTAGGCTTTAGCTGTTTAATATTGACCTTGTGACTTCCAGGGACCCAAAGGAGTTTTGATCCAACTCACCTGAATTGCCTTGAAAGTAGCCATTCATAATTCAGTGATTTGCAACTAGCAGCATTAGGTGTGTATCAGTTCACTGGACCGAACCAGTGAATGTTCCATACCATTACCAGCCATAAAGTAGCACATTACCTTGTGCCATTAATGGGCAATAACCCATAACCTCATGTGTATTGAATAAATTAATTGTGCTTCATTAAACTATAGCCTTGCTGCTCTAAAATCATGATCGCTAAACTAGAGCTGATGAATAAACTTTGATTGATTTGATTTGAGAACCCATGCAGTAGCTTGAATTCAATTCATTATAATGGTTGGCATCCACCAATTGGGACTGCTGGATTCAACTGTATGGATAGACCTTATTCTTTGATTTGATGGAGAACGGCATGGGTTTAGTGGAGCCCAACTTCATTTAGATATCAGCCAAGGATGGAGTTGATTTGGTTAAGGCCCAGTAGAGCTTTCAGGAGGCCAGGTGGCCAGGTGTCTGCTTGGGAATCTTGTCTTCAAGCTGTCTGCTTTCACCTGACTGTTGTCTCTCATGGAGCGCTGATTGTCCTTGGTTTAGCAGTGTGTGTGTTTGTGTGCGTGTGAAGTTCAACATAAATACGTCCGTCTGTCGAGCTTGGAATCTGACGAGTCTGACACACACCATCCCTGACTTTGTAGGAGCAGACTTGTTGCCTAGTTTTAATTTGGATTGGCTAATTGCATTTTAGTGCTCGTAACGAAACATCATGGAGAAGAGCAGTTTCACATGAACACTAAAAACATCACTATCATAAGATGACAGATGCTTGCAAGTGGATACACACAGAGAAGCCTCATTTATACCTGGCTCTAACATGCATCCTTTGTCCTGATCTTGTCCACATTCTGATTGTGCCCACATTTTCAAAAATATGTCTACACATGGTATTAAAATGTGTCTCGTATCCTTCCACTGTGTCCACATTGTGACCAGATTTCCTCGTCTCTCTCTGTATGTAAATTACAGTGCCGGCCGGACTACCTCCCGAGCAGTGGAGGAAAATTGTCAATTGTCATACTTGAGTAAAAGTAAAGATACCTTAATAGAAAATGACGCATGTAAAAGTGTAAGTCACCCAGTAAAATACTGCTTGAGTAAAAGTCTAAAAGTATTTGGTTTTAAATATACTTAAGTATCAAAAGTAAATGGAATGGCTAAAATGTACTTAAGTATCAAAATTCAAATTCCTCATATTAAGCAAACGAGACTGCACAATTTTATTTTTGTTTGTTGACGCATAGCCAGGGGCACACTACAACACTCAGACATAATTTACAAACTAAGCAATTGTGTGAGGTCTGCCAGGTCGGAGACAGTAGGGATGACCAGAGATGTTCTCTTGATAAGTGTGTGAAATAGACCATTGTCCTGTGAAAATCTAATAAGTGCTTTTGGATGTCAAGGAAAATGTATGGAGAAAAAAAGTACATTATTTTCTTCAGGAATGTAGTGAAGTAAAAGTTGCCAAAAATATAAATAATAAAGTAAAGTACAGATACCCCCCCAAAAGTATTTTAATAAAGTACTTTACACCACTGCTCCCGAGGTGGTCAGGAAGATCTGATCACAGTCAGATCACAATGTGCCTCTTAATCGTTTACACCTGTCTAAAAATGTTGGCACAATCAGAATGTGGACAATATCAGAACAAAGGACTCATGTTAGACCCAGGTGTAAATGGGGCTAGATACACACATACACAACACACACACATACAACACACACACACACACACATACACAACACACATACATAACCCACACAGATGATTACGCAATATTTTCATATACACACCCACATACATACAGTGCCAGTCAAATGATTGGACACATATACTCATTCAAGGATTTTTCTTTATTTGTAATATTTTCTACATTGTAGATTAGAATAATACTAAAGACATCAAAAGTATGAAAAACACATATGGAATCATGTAGTAACCAAAAACAATGTTAAGCAAATCAAAATATATTTTACATTTTAGATTATTCAAAGTAGCCACCCTTTGCCTTGATGACAGCTTTGCACACTTGGCATTCTCTCCACCTGGAATGCTTTTCCAACAGTCTTGAAGGAGTATGCTGAGCCCTTGTTTGCTGCTTTTACTTCACTCTGAGGTCCAACATCCTAAAACCTCTCAATTGGGATGAGGTCAGGTGATTGTGGAGGCCAGGTCATCTGATGCAGCACTGCATCACTCTCCTTGGTCAAATAGCCCTTACACAGCCTGGAGGTGTGTTTTGGGTCATTGTCCTGTTGAAAAACAAATTATACTCCCATTAAGCGCAAACCAGATGGGATGGCGTATCACTGCAGAATGCTGTGGTAGCCATGCTGGCTAAGTGTGCCTTGAATTCTAAATAAATCACTGACAATGTCACCAGCAAAGCAACCCCACACTATCACACCTCCTCCTCCATACTTCACGGTGGGAACCACACATGTGGGGATCATACCTTCACCAAGTCTGCATCTCACAAAGACACAGCGGTTGGAACCAAAAATCTCAAGTTTGGACTCATCAGACCAAAGGACAGATTTCCACCGGTCTAATGTCCATTGCTCGTGTTTCTTGGCCCAAGCAAGTCTCTTATTATTATTGGTGTCCTTTAGTAGTGGTTTCTTTGCAGCAATTCAACCACGAAGGCCTGATTCACGCAGTCTCCTCTGAAGAGTTGATATTGAGATGTGTCTGTTACTTGATCTCTGTGAAAAATGTATTTGGGCTGCAATTTCTGAGGCTGGTAACTCTAATGAACTTATCCTCTGCAGCAGAGGTAACTCTGGGTCTTCCTTTCCTGTGGCGGTTCTCATGAGAGCCAGTCTCATCATAGCGCTTGGTGGTTTTTGTGACTGCACTTGAAGAAATGTTCAATGTTCTTGACATTTTCCGGTTTGACTGATCTTCATGTCGGTAATGATGGACAATTGATTTTCTTTTCTTATTTGAGCTGTTCTTGCCATAATATTGACTTGGTTTTACCAAATATGGCTATCTTCTGTATACCACCCCTACCTTGTCACAACACAACTAATTGGCTCAACACAACTGATTGGCTCAAATGCATTAAGAAGGAAAGAAATTCCACAAATTAACATTTAACAAGGCCCACCTGTTAATTGAAATGCATTCCAGGTGACTACCTCATGAAGCTGGTTGAGTGAATGCCAAGAGTGTGCAAAGCTGTCATCAAGGCAAAGGGTGTAAAATATGATTTGATTTGTTGAACACTTTTTTTGGTTACTACATGTGTTTTTTTCATAGCTTTGATGTCTTCACAATTATTCTAAACTCATCAAAAAAATAAAGGGTCCTCTCACTGTCAACTGTATTTATTTTCAGCAATCTTAATAACGTGTAAATATTTGTATAACAAGATTCAACAACTGAGACACAAACTGATATAACAGAATAATGTGTCCCAGAACAAAGGGGAAGGGGTCAAAATCAAAAGTAACAGTCAGTATCTGGTGTGGCCACCAGCTGCATTAAGTACTGCAGTGCATCTCCTCCTCATGGACTGCACCAGATTTGCCCGTTCTCACTGTGAGATGTTACCCCACTCTTCCACCAAGGCACCTGCAAGTTCCCAGACATTTTGGGGGGGAATGGCCCTAGCCCCCACCCTCCGATCCAACAGGTCCCAGAAGTGCTCAATGGGATTGAGATCTGGGCTCTTCGCTGGCCATGGCAGAACACTGACATTCCTGTCTTGCAGGAAATCACGCACAGAATGAACAGTATGGCTGGTGGCATTGTCCTGCTGGATGGTCATGTCAGGATGAGCCTGCAGGAAGGGTACCACATGAGGGAGGAGGATGTCTTCCCTGTAACGCACAGCGTTGAGATTGCTTGCAATGACAACAAGCACAGTCTGATGATGCTGTGACAACACCACCCCAGACCATGACAGACCCTCCACCACCAACTCGATCCTGCTCCAGAGTACAGGCCTCGGTGTGACGATCATTCCTTCGACGATAAATCCGACCATCACCCCTGGAGAGACAAAACCTCGACTCGTCAGTGAAGAGCACTTTTTGCCAGTCCTGTCTGGTCCAGCGACGGTGGGTTTGTGCCCATAGGTGACGTTGTTGCAGGTGATGTCTGGTGAGGACCTGCCAACAGGCCTACAAGCCCTCAGTTCAGCCTCTCTTAGCCTATTGCGGACAGTCTGAGCTCTGATGGAAGGATTGTGGTGTAACTCGGGCAGTTGTTGTTGCCGTCCTGTACCTGTCCTGCAGGTGTGATATTCAGATGTACCGATCCTGTACAGGTGTTGTTACACAGGGTCTGTCACTGCGAGGACAATCAGCTGTCCGTCCTGTCTCCCTGTCGTACTGTCTTAGGTGTCGCACAGTACGGACATTGCAATTTATTGCCCTGGCCACATCTGCAGTCCTCATGCTTCCTTGCAGCATGCCTAAGGCACATTCACGCAGATGAGCAGGGACCCTGGGCATCTTTCATTTAGTGTTTTTCAGAGTCAGTAGAAAGGCCTTTTTAGTGTCCTAAGTTTTTGTAACTGTGACCTTAAGTTGTTAGTGTCTTAACGACCGTTCCACAGGTGCATGTTCATTAATTGTTTATGGTTCATTGAACAAGCATGGAAAACAGTGTTTAAAGCCTTTACAATGAAGATCTGTAAAGGTATTTGGAATTTTACAAATTATCTTTGAAAGACAGGGTCCTGAAAAAGGGACGTTTCTTTTTTTTGCTGAGTTTATAATGTAGAAAATAGTTTAAAAAATAAAGAAAAACCCTTGAATGATTAAGTGTGTCCAAACGTTTGACTGGTACTGTAGATATCACAAACGTACACACACAGACTTATATAACCTACCATGACTATAGACCTTGCCTCTCCCTTGCTTCCCTCTGTCTCTCTTCTCCTGATCCCCTCCTGTCCCTGACCTGCTATACATGGGTTCGCCCAGTAATTACCTGTACATGGGTTCTCCCAATAATTACCTGTACGTGGGTTCTCCTAGTAATTACCTGTACATGGGTTCTCCCATTAATTACCTGTACATGGGTTCTCCTAGTATTTACCTGTACCTGGGTTCTCTCAGTAATTACCTGTACCTGGGATCTCTCAGTAATTACCTCTACATGGGTTCTCTCAGTAATTACCTCTACATGGGTTGTCTCGGTAATTACCTGTACATGGGTTCTCCCAGTAATTACCTGTACATGGGTTCTCCCATTAATTACCTGTACATGGGTTCTCTTAGTAATTACCTGTATATGGGTCACTCTCAGTAATTACCTGTACATGGGTTCTCTTAGTAATTACCTGTACCTGGGTTCTCTCAGTAATTACCTGTACATGGGTTTTCTTAGTAATTACCTGTACCTGGGTTCTCTTAGTAATTATCTGTTCATGGGTTCTCTCAGTAATTACCTCTACATGGGTTCTCTTAGAAAATACCTGTACATGGGTTCTCTTAGTAAATACCTGTACATGGGTTCTCACAGTAATTACCTGTACATGTGTTCTCTTAGTAATTACCTGTACCTGGGTTCTCTTAGTAATTACCTGTACATGGGTTCTCCTAGTAATTACCTGTACATGGGTTCTCCCAGTAATTACCTGTACATGGGTTCTCCCATTAATTACCTGTACATGGGTTCTCCCAGTAATTACCTGTACATGGGTTCTCCCATTAATTACCTGTACATGGGTTCTCCTAGTAATTACCTGTACCTGGGTTCTCTCAGTAATTACCTGTACCTGGGTTCTCTCAGTAATTACCTGTACATGGGTTCTCTTAGTAATTACCTGTATATGGGTCACTCTCAGTAATTACCTGTACATGGGTTCTCTCAGTAATTACCTGTACCTGGGTTCTCTCAGTAATTACCTGTACATGGGTTTTCTTAGTAATTACCTGTACCTGGGTTCTCTTAGTAATTACCTGTACATGGGTTCTCTTAGTAATTACCTGTACCTGGGTTCTCTTAGTAATTACCTGTACCTGGGTTCTCTTAGTAAATACCTGTACATGGGTTCTCTTAGAAAATACCTGTACATGGGTTCTCGCAGTAATTACCTGTATATGTGTTCTCTTAGTAATTACCTGTACCTGGGTTCTCTTAGTAATTACCTGTACATGGGTTCTCCTAGTAATTACCTGTACATGGGTTCTCTTAGTAGTTACCTGTACATGGGTTCTCTTAGTAATTACCTGTACATGGATTCTCTTAGTAATTACCTGTACCTGGGTTCTCTTAGTAAATACCTGTGCCTGGGTTCTCTTAGTAAATACCTGTACATGGGTTCTCTTAGTAAATACCTGTACATGGGTTCTCTTAGTATATACCTGTACCTGGGTTCTCTTAGTAAATACCTGTACCTGGGTTCTCTTAGTAAATACATATACATGGGTTATTTTAGTAAATACCTGTACATGGGTTCTCTTAGTAATTACCTGTACATGGGTTCTCTTAGTAATTACCTGTACATGGGTTCTCTTAGTATATACCTGTACCTGGGTTCTCTTAGTAAATACCTGTACCTGGGTTCTCTTAGTAAATACATGTACATGGGTTCTTTTAGTAAATACCTGTACATGGGTTCTCTTAGTAATTACCTGTACATGGGTTCTCGCAGTAATTACCTGTACATGTGTTCTCTTAGTAATTACCTGTACCTGATTTCTCTTAGTAATTACCTGTACATGGGTTCTCCTAGTCATTACCTGTACATGGGTTCTCTTAGTAGTTACCTCTACCTGGGTTCTCTTAGTAAATACCTGTACCTGGGTTCTCTTAGTAAATACCTGTACCTGGGTTCTCTTAGTAATTACATGTACATGGGTTCTCTTAGTAATTACCTGTACCTGGGTTCTCTTAGTAATTACCTGTACCTGGGTTCTCTTAGTAAATACCTGTACCTGGGTTCTCTTAGTAATTACCTGTACATGGGTTCTCTTAGTAAATACCTGTACCTGGGTTCTCTTAGTAAATACATGTACATGGGTTCTCACAGTAATTACCTGTACATGTGTTCTCTTAGTAATTACCTGTACCTGGGTTCTCTTAGTAATTACCTGTACATAGGTTCTCCTAGTAATTACCTGTACATGGGTTCTCTTAGTAATTACCTGTACCTGGGTTCTCTTAGTAAATACCTGTACCTGGGTTCTCTTAGTAATTACCTGTACCTGGGTTCTCTTAGTAAATACCTGTACCTGGGTTCTCTTAGTAAATACATGTACATGGGTTCTCTTAGTAATTACCTGTACATGGGTTGTCTTAGTAATTACCTGTACCTGGGTTCTCTTAGTAAATACCTGTACCTGGGTTCTCTTAGTAAATACCTGTACATGGGTTCTCTTAGTAAATACCTGTACATGGGTTCTCTTAGTATATACCTGTACCTGGGTTCTTTTGGTAAATACCTGTACATGGGTTCTTTTAGTAAATAGCTGTACATGGGTTCTCTTAGTAATTACCTGTACATGGGTTCTCTTAGTAATTACCTGTACCTGGGTTCTCTTAGTAATTACCTGTACCTGGGTTCTCTTAGTAAATACCTGTACATGGGTTCTCTTAGAAAATACCTGTACATGGGTTCTCGCAGTAATTACCTGTATATGTGTTCTCTTAGTAATTACCTGTACCTGGGTTCTCTTAGTAATTACCTGTACATGGGTTCTCCTAGTAATTACCTGTACATGGGTTCTCTTAGTAGTTACCTGTACATGGGTTCTCTTAGTAAATACCTGTACATGGGTTCTCTTAGTAAATACCTGTACATGGGTTCTCTTAGTATATACCTGTACCTGGGTTCTCTTAGTAAATACCTGTACCTGGGTTCTCTTAGTAAATACATATACATGGGTTATTTTAGTAAATACCTGTACATGGGTTCTCTTAGTAATTACCTGTACCTGGGTTCTCTTAGTAATTACCTGTACATGGGTTCTCTTAGTATATACCTGTACCTGGGTTCTCTTAGTAAATACCTGTACCTGGGTTCTCTTAGTAAATACATGTACATGGGTTCTTTTAGTAAATACCTGTACATGGGTTCTCTTAGTAATTACCTGTACATGGGTTCTCGCAGTAATTACCTGTACATGTGTTCTCTTAGTAATTACCTGTACCTGATTTCTCTTAGTAATTACCTGTACATGGGTTCTCCTAGTCATTACCTGTACATGGGTTCTCTTAGTAGTTACCTCTACCTGGGTTCTCTTAGTAAATACCTGTACCTGGGTTCTCTTAGTAAATACCTGTACCTGGGTTCTCTTAGTAATTACATGTACATGGGTTCTCTTAGTAATTACCTGTACCTGGGTTCTCTTAGTAATTACCTGTACCTGGGTTCTCTTAGTAAATACCTGTACCTGGGTTCTCTTAGTAAATACCTGTACATGGGTTCTCTTAGTAAATACCTGTACATGGGTTCTCTTAGTATATACCTGTACCTGGGTTCTTTTGGTAAATACCTGTACATGGGTTCTTTTAGTAAATAGCTGTACATGGGTTCTCTTAGTAATTACCTGTACATGGGTTCTCTTAGTAATTACCTGTACCTGGGTTCTCTTAGTAATTACCTGTACCTGGGTTCTCTTAGTAAATACCTGTACATGGGTTCTCTTAGAAAATACCTGTACATGGGTTCTCGCAGTAATTACCTGTATATGTGTTCTCTTAGTAATTACCTGTACCTGGGTTCTCTTAGTAATTACCTGTACATGGGTTCTCCTAGTAATTACCTGTACATGGGTTCTCTTAGTAGTTACCTGTACATGGGTTCTCTTAGTAAATACCTGTACATGGGTTCTCTTAGTAAATACCTGTACATGGGTTCTCTTAGTATATACCTGTACCTGGGTTCTCTTAGTAAATACCTGTACCTGGGTTCTCTTAGTAAATACATATACATGGGTTATTTTAGTAAATACCTGTACATGGGTTCTCTTAGTAATTACCTGTACCTGGGTTCTCTTAGTAATTACCTGTACATGGGTTCTCTTAGTATATACCTGTACCTGGGTTCTCTTAGTAAATACCTGTACCTGGGTTCTCTTAGTAAATACATGTACATGGGTTCTTTTAGTAAATACCTGTACATGGGTTCTCTTAGTAATTACCTGTACATGGGTTCTCGCAGTAATTACCTGTACATGTGTTCTCTTAGTAATTACCTGTACCTGATTTCTCTTAGTAATTACCTGTACATGGGTTCTCCTAGTCATTACCTGTACATGGGTTCTCTTAGTAGTTACCTCTACCTGGGTTCTCTTAGTAAATACCTGTACCTGGGTTCTCTTAGTAAATACCTGTACCTGGGTTCTCTTAGTAATTACATGTACATGGGTTCTCTTAGTAATTACCTGTACCTGGGTTCTCTTAGTAATTACCTGTACCTGGGTTCTCTTAGTAAATACCTGTACCTGGGTTCTCTTAGTAATTACCTGTACATGGGTTCTCTTAGTAAATACCTGTACCTGGGTTCTCTTAGTAAATACATGTACATGGGTTCTCACAGTAATTACCTGTACATGTGTTCTCTTAGTAATTACCTGTACCTGGGTTCTCTTAGTAATTACCTGTACATAGGTTCTCCTAGTAATTACCTGTACATGGGTTCTCTTAGTAATTACCTGTACCTGGGTTCTCTTAGTAAATACCTGTACCTGGGTTCTCTTAGTAATTACCTGTACCTGGGTTCTCTTAGTAAATACCTGTACCTGGGTTCTCTTAGTAAATACATGTACATGGGTTCTCTTAGTAATTACCTGTACATGGGTTGTCTTAGTAATTACCTGTACCTGGGTTCTCTTAGTAAATACCTGTACCTGGGTTCTCTTAGTAAATACCTGTACATGGGTTCTCTTAGTAAATACCTGTACATGGGTTCTCTTAGTATATACCTGTACCTGGGTTCTTTTGGTAAATACCTGTACATGGGTTCTTTTAGTAAATAGCTGTACATGGGTTCTCTTAGTAATTACCTGTACATGGGTTCTCTTAGTAATTACCTGTACCTGGGTTCTCTTAGTAATTACCTGTACCTGGGTTCTCTTAGTAAATACCTGTACATGGGTTCTCTTAGAAAATACCTGTACATGGGTTCTCGCAGTAATTACCTGTATATGTGTTCTCTTAGTAATTACCTGTACCTGGGTTCTCTTAGTAATTACCTGTACATGGGTTACCCTAGTAATTACCTGTACATGGGTTCTCTTAGTAGTTACCTGTACATGGGTTCTCTTAGTAATTACCTGTACATGGATTCTCTTAGTAATTACCTGTACCTGGGTTCTCTTAGTAAATACCTGTGCCTGGGTTCTCTTAGTAAATACCTGTACATGGGTTCTCTTAGTAAATACCTGTACATGGGTTCTCTTAGTATATACCTGTACCTGGGTTCTCTTAGTAAATACCTGTACCTGGGTTCTCTTAGTAAATACATGTACATGGGTTATTTTAGTAAATACCTGTACATGGGTTCTCTTAGTAATTACCTGTACATGGGTTATCTTAGTAATTACCTGTACATGGGTTCTCTTAGTATATACCTGTACCTGGGTTCTCTTAGTAAATACCTGTACCTGGGTTCTCTTAGTAAATACATGTACATGGGTTCTTTTAGTAAATACCTGTACATGGGTTCTCTTAGTAATTACCTGTACATGGGTTCTCTTAGTAATTACCTGTACCTGGGTTCTCTTAGTAATTACCTGTACCTGGGTTCTCTTAGTAATTACCTGTACATGGGTTCTCTTAGTAATTACCTGTACATGGGTTCTCTTAGTAATTACCTGTACCTGGGTTCTCTTAGTAATTACCTGTACATGGGTTCTCTTAGTATATACCTGTACCTGGGTTCTCTTAGTAAATACCTGTACCTGGGTTCTCTTAGTAAATACATGTACATGGGCTCTTTTAGTAAATACCTGTACATGGGTTCTCTTAGTAATTACCTGTACATGGGTTCTCTTAGTAATTACCTGTACCTGGGTTCTCTTAGTAATTACCTGTACCTGGGTTCTCTTAGTAAATACCTGTACATGGGTTCTCTTAGTAAATACCTGTACATGGGTTCTCGCAGTAATTACCTGTACATGTGTTCTCTTAGTAATTACCTGTACCTGGTTTCTCTTAGTAATTACCTGTACATGGGTTCTCCTAGTCATTACCTGTACATGGGTTCTCTTAGTAGTTACCTCTACCTGGGTTCTCTTAGTAAATACCTGTACCTGGGTTCTCTTAGTAAATACCTGTACCTGGGTTCTCTTAGTAATTACATGTACATGGGTTCTCTTAGTAATTACCTGTACCTGGGTTCTCTTAGTAATTACCTGTACCTGGGTTCTCTTAGTAAATACCTGTACCTGGGTTCTCTTAGTAATTACCTGTACATGGGTTCTCTTAGTAAATACCTGTACCTGGGTTCTCTTAGTAAATACATGTACATGGGTTCTCTTAGTATATACCTGTACCTGGGTTCTCTTAGTAAATACCTGTACCTGGGTTCTCTTAGTAAATACCTGTACATGGGTTCTCTTAGTAAATACCTGTACATGGGTTCTCGCAGTAATTACCTGTACATGTGTTCTCTTAGTAATAACCTGTACCTGGTTTCTCTTAGTAATTACCTGTACATGGGTTCTCCTAGTCATTACCTGTACATGGGTTCTCTTAGTAGTTACCTCTACCTGGGTTCTCTTAGTAAATACCTGTACCTGGGTTCTCTTAGTAAATACCTGTACCTGGGTTCTCTTAGTAATTACATGTACATGGGTTCTCTTAGTAATTACCTGTACCTGGGTTCTCTTAGTAATTACCTGTACCTGGGTTCTCGTAGTAAATACCTGTACCTGGGTTCTCTTAGTAAATACCTGTACATGGGTTCTCTTAGTATATACCTGTACCTGGGTTCTCTTAGTAAATACCTGTACCTGGGTTCTCTTAGTAAATACATGTACATGGGTTCTTTTAGTAAATACCTGTACCTGGGTTCTCTTAGTAAATACATGTACATGGGTTCTTTTAGTAAATACCTGTACATGGGTTCTCTTAGTAATTACCTGTACATGGGTTCTCTTAGTAATTACCTGTACCTGGGTTCTCTTAGTAATTACCTGTACCTGGGCTCTCTTAGTAATTACCTGTACATGGGTTCTCTTAGTAAATACCTGTACCTGGGTTCTCTTAGTAAATACATGTACATGGGTTCTCACAGTAATTACCTGTACATGTGTTCTCTTAATAATTACCTGTACCTGGGTTCTCTTAGTAATTACCTGTACATAGGTTCTCCTAGTAATTACCTGTACATGGGTTCTCTTAGTAATTACCTGTACCTGGGTTCTCTTAGTAAATACCTGTACCTGGGTTCTCTTAGTAATTACCTGTACCTGGGTTCTCTTAGTAAATACCTGTACCTGGGTTCTCTTAGTAAATACATGTACATGGGTTCTCTTAGTAATTACCTGTACATGGGTTGTCTTAGTAATTACCTGTACCTGGGTTCTCTTAGTAAATACCTGTACCTGGGTTCTCTTAGTAAATACCTGTACATGGGTTCTCTTAGTAAATACCTGTACATGGGTTCTCTTAGTATATACCTGTACCTGGGTTCTTTTGGTAAATACCTGTACATGGGTTCTTTTAGTAAATAGCTGTACATGGGTTCTCTTAGTAATTACCTGTACATGGGTTCTCTTAGTAATTACCTGTACCTGGGTTCTCTTAGTAATTACCTGTACCTGGGTTCTCTTAGTAAATACCTGTACATGGGTTCTCTTAGAAAATACCTGTACATGGGTTCTCGCAGTAATTACCTGTATATGTGTTCTCTTAGTAATTACCTGTACCTGGGTTCTCTTAGTAATTACCTGTACATGGGTTCTCCTAGTAATTACCTGTACATGGGTTCTCTTAGTAGTTACCTGTACATGGGTTCTCTTAGTAATTACCTGTACATGGATTCTCTTAGTAATTACCTGTACCTGGGTTCTCTTAGTAAATACCTGTGCCTGGGTTCTCTTAGTAAATACCTGTACATGGGTTCTCTTAGTAAATACCTGTACATGGGTTCTCTTAGTATATACCTGTACCTGGGTTCTCTTAGTAAATACCTGTACCTGGGTTCTCTTAGTAAATACATGTACATGGGTTATTTTAGTAAATACCTGTACATGGGTTCTCTTAGTAATTACCTGTACATGGGTTATCTTAGTAATTACCTGTACATGGGTTCTCTTAGTATATACCTGTACCTGGGTTCTCTTAGTAAATACCTGTACCTGGGTTCTCTTAGTAAATACATGTACATGGGTTCTTTTAGTAAATACCTGTACATGGGTTCTCTTAGTAATTACCTGTACATGGGTTCTCTTAGTAATTACCTGTACCTGGGTTCTCTTAGTAATTACCTGTACCTGGGTTCTCTTAGTAATGACCTGTACATGGGTTCTCTTAGTAATTACCTGTACATGGGTTCTCTTAGTAATTACCTGTACCTGGGTTCTCTTAGTAATTACCTGTACATGGGTTCTCTTAGTATATACCTGTACCTGGGTTCTCTTAGTAAATACCTGTACCTGGGTTCTCTTAGTAAATACATGTACATGGGCTCTTTTAGTAAATACCTGTACATGGGTTCTCTTAGTAATTACCTGTACATGGGTTCTCTTAGTAATTACCTGTACCTGGGTTCTCTTAGTAATTACCTGTACCTGGGTTCTCTTAGTAAATACCTGTACATGGGTTCTCTTAGTAAATACCTGTACATGGGTTCTCGCAGTAATTACCTGTACATGTGTTCTCTTAGTAATTACCTGTACCTGGTTTCTCTTAGTAATTACCTGTACATGGGTTCTCCTAGTCATTACCTGTACATGGGTTCTCTTAGTAGTTACCTCTACCTGGGTTCTCTTAGTAAATACCTGTACCTGGGTTCTCTTAGTAAATACCTGTACCTGGGTTCTCTTAGTAATTACATGTACATGGGTTCTCTTAGTAATTACCTGTACCTGGGTTCTCTTAGTAATTACCTGTACCTGGGTTCTCTTAGTAAATACCTGTACCTGGGTTCTCTTAGTAATTACCTGTACATGGGTTCTCTTAGTAAATACCTGTACCTGGGTTCTCTTAGTAAATACATGTACATGGGTTCTCTTAGTATATACCTGTACCTGGGTTCTCTTAGTAAATACCTGTACCTGGGTTCTCTTAGTAAATACCTGTACATGGGTTCTCTAGGTAAATACCTGTACATGGGTTCTCGCAGTAATTACCTGTACATGTGTTCTCTTAGTAATTACCTGTACCTGGTTTCTCTTAGTAATTACCTGTACATGGGTTCTCCTAGTCATTACCTGTACATGGGTTCTCTTAGTAGTTACCTCTACCTGGGTTCTCTTAGTAAATACCTGTACCTGGGTTCTCTTAGTAAATACCTGTACCTGGGTTCTCTTAGTAATTACATGTACATGGGTTCTCTTAGTAATTACCTGTACCTGGGTTCTCTTAGTAATTACCTGTACCTGGGTTCTCGTAGTAAATACCTGTACCTGGGTTCTCTTAGTAAATACCTGTACATGGGTTCTCTTAGTATATACCTGTACCTGGGTTCTCTTAGTAAATACCTGTACCTGGGTTCTCTTAGTAAATACATGTACATGGGTTCTTTTAGTAAATACCTGTACCTGGGTTCTCTTAGTAAATACATGTACATGGGTTCTTTTAGTAAATACCTGTACATGGGTTCTCTTAGTAATTACCTGTACATGGGTTCTCTTAGTAATTACCTGTACCTGGGTTCTCTTAGTAATTACCTGTACCTGGGCTCTCTTAGTAATTACCTGTACCTGGGTTCTCTTAGTAAATACCTGTACCTGGGTTCTCTTAGTGAATACCTGTACCTGGGTTCTCTTAGTAAATACCTGTACATGGGTTCTCTTAGTATATACCTGTACCTGGGTTCTCTTAGTAAATACCTGTACCTGGGTTCTCTTAGTAAATACATGTACATGGGCTCTTTTAGTAAATACCTGTACATGGGTTCTCTTAGTAATTACCTGTACCTGGGTTCTCTTAGTAATTACCTGTACCTGGGTTCTCTTAGTAATTACCTGTACCTGGGTTCTCTTAGTAAATACCTGTACCTGGGTTCTCTTAGTAATTACCTGTACCTGGGTTCTCTTAGTAAATACCTGTACCTGGGTTCTCTTAGTAAATACGTGTACATGGGTTCTCTTAGTAATTACCTGTACATGGGTTCTCGTAGTAAATACATGTACATGGGTTCTCGTAGTAAATACCTCTACCTGGGTTCTCTTCGTAAATACCTGTACATGGGTTCTCTTAGTAATTACCTGGGTTCTCTTAGTAATTACCTGTACCTGGGTTCTCTTAGTGTCACTTCCTGGTCGAAGTATTTTGTGTTTATCTTCATTTATTTGGTCAGGCCAGGGTGTGGCATGGGTTTTTGTATGTGGTGTGTATTGGGATTGTAGCTAGTGGGGTGTTCTAGTTAAGTCTATGGCTGTCTGAAGTGGTTCTCAATCAGAGGCAGGTGTTTATCGTTGTCTCTGATTGGGAACCATATTTAGGCAGCCATATTCTTTGAGTTTTTCGTGGGTGATTGTCCTTGTTCCTGTCTCTGTGTTAGTTTACACTAGTATAGTCTGTTTCGGTTTTCGTTACGTTCTTTGTTTTTGTAGTGTTTATAATTGATTCGTGTTTTACGTTTGTTCATTAAACATGGATCGCAATCTACACGCTGCATTTTGGTCCGATCCTTGTTCCACCTCTTCATCAGAGGAGGAGATAGAAGAGAACCGTTACACTTAGTAATTACCTGTACCTGGGTTCTCTTAGTAATTACCTGTACCTGGGTTCTCTTAGTAATTACCTGTACCTGGGTTCTCTTAGTAAATACCTGTACCTGGGTTCTCTCAGTAATTATCTGTACCTGGGTTATCTTAGTAAATACCTGTACCTGGGTTCTCTTAGTAAATACCTGTACATGGGTTCTCCTAGTAATTACCTGTACATGGGTTCTCTTAGTAGTTACCTGTACATGGGTTCTCTTAGTAATTACCTGTACATGGATTCTCTTAGTAATTACCTGTACCTGGGTTCTCTTAGTAAATACCTGTGCCTAGGTTCTCTTAGTAAATACCTGTACATGGGTTCTCTTAGTAAATACCTGTACATGGGTTCTCTTAGTATATACCTGTACCTGGGTTCTCTTAGTAAATACCTGTACCTGGGTTCTCTTAGTAAATACATGTACATGGGTTATTTTAGTAAATACCTGTACATGGGTTCTCTTAGTAATTACCTGTACATGGGTTCTCTTAGTAATTACCTGTACATGGGTTCTCTTAGTATATACCTGTACCTGGGTTCTCTTAGTAAATACCTGTACCTGGGTTCTCTTAGTAAATACATGTACATGGGTTCTTTTAGTAAATACCTGTACATGGGTTCTCTTAGTAATTACCTGTACATGGGTTCTCTTAGTAATTACCTGTACCTGGGTTCTCTTAGTAATTACCTGTACCTGGGTTCTCTTAGTAAATACCTGTACCTGGGTTCTCTTAGTAAATACCTGTACCTGGGTTCTCTCAGTAATTACCTTTGGTGGGACAGCCACCAACCACACACTCATTCCCCAGCCCCATCCACCACACTCACTCACACTCACTCATTCAGGCCATATGTGAAAGTGCCCAATTCCGCTCATCTCAATGTGTGTGTGTGTGTGTTTGCGTGCGTGCGTGCGTGCGTGCCTGACATAATACAGAACATGAATAGACAAGAACAGCTCAAGGACACAACAACATACATTTACAAATGGCACACACAGCCTACATGTCAATCCATACACACAATGTAAAGGGGTTTAAGTGTGTGTGTGTGTGTGTGTGTGTGTGTGTGTGTGTGTGTGTGTGTGTGTGTGTGTGTGTGTGTGTGTGTGTGTGTGTGTGTGTGTGTGTGTGTGTGTGTATACAGTATATGTCTGTGGTTTCATAACAAGCTCTTGTCAGTGCCCCCTGGCAGGTCCCGGTGGCATCAGCCTGCTGACGTGCTGGTCTCTGATCTGGCCTTTCCACCTTCAAACGTGCTAATCAGCATCGGCGGCTATCTCTGTGCCCTCGGCAACGAACAAGGACCTCTGCACCCGTCATGAAGGCCAATCTCTCTCTGTCTCTCTCTCTCTCTGTCCCTCTCTCTCTCTCTGTCCCTCTCTCTCTCTCTGTCCCTCTCTGTCTCTCTCTCTCTCTGTCCCTCTCTCTGTCCCTCTCTCTGTCCCTCTCTCTCTCTGTCTCTCTCTCTCTCTGTCCCTCTCTCTGTCCCTCTCTCTGTCCCTGTCTCTCTCTCACATACATTTCTTTATATTTTCACTGCACTATTTCATTTACAACAGGCTTGATTACTGCATGGAATTTTATCTGACTATGATGATATTAAGGTATCTTTCTCTAAATATATTGTTTTATGTTGATGTCATATTAACCGGAATTGCTATTTTCATGCAATGATCAGAAATTCGCTCCCTCTCTCCCTACCTCATCGGGAAAATGGTGAACGGGCGTCCACCTTTCCTGCATTTGAATAATTCATCTCATTATTCACAGGCATGAGGTAATTAAACTGATTTATGGAGTACCAAGGTTCTAATTGGAACTATCTTTCTGCTGTCACTCATGGCCATGTGCAGAGTGAGGACAGACATGAACGAAGTGTCTAAAAATAAGGGATGGAAAAAGGAAAACATGGTTGTTGTTAGTCAAGTTTTTCACAAGTAAAGTGAAATGCCTTTATTGCTCTTTCACAACAATGCAGTAATCAATATCAGTAGTACTATGCAAAATACATATATATATATGATTAACAGAGTAGCAGCAGAGTACAGTGCATTCAGAAAGTATTCAGACCCCTTGATTTTTTTCCACATTTTGTTGCATTACATTCTTATTCTAAAATGGATTAAATAAATAAAAAAATCATCATCAATCAATACCCATAATGACAAAGCAAAAACAGGTTTTAAGACATTTTTGCAAATGTATACAATCTAAAAAATAGAAATACTCTAGTTGCATAAGTATTCAGACCCTTTGCTATGAGACTCAAGCTCAGGTGCATCCTGTTTCCATTGATCATCCTTGAGATGTTTCTACAACTTCATTGGAGTCCACCTGTGGTAAATTCAGTTGAGTTGACAGTGCATGTCAGAGCGAAAACCAAGTCATGAGGTCGAAGGAATTGTCTTTAGAGTTCAGAGACAGGATTGTGTCGAGGCACAGATCTGGGAAAGGGTACCAAAAAATTTCTTCAGCATTGAAGGTACCCAGGAACACATTGGACTCCATCATTCTTAAATGGATGATGTTTGGAACCACCAAGACTCTTCCTAGAGCTGTCCGACCGGCCAATCAGGGAGAAGGGCCTCGATCAGGGAGGTGACCATGAACCTGATTGTCACTCTGACAGAGCTCCAGAGTTCCTCTGTAGAGATGGGAGAACTTTCCAGAAGGACATCCATTTCTGCAGCACTCCACCAATCAGGCCTTTATGGTAGAGTGGCCAGACGGTAGCCACTCCTCAGTAAAAGGCACATGACAGCACACTTGGAGTTGGTAAAAGGACATCTAAAGACTACGACCATGAGAAACAAGATTCTCTGGTATGATGAAACCAAGATTGAACTTTTTGGCCTGAATGCCAAGCATAGCGTCTGGAGGAAACCTCGCATCATCACAAGCATGGTGGTAGCAGGATCATGCTGTGGGGATGTTTTTCAGTGGCAGGGACTGGGAGACTAATCAGGATTGAGGGATTGATGAATGGAGCAAAATACAGAGAGATCCTTGATGAAAACCTGCTCCAGAGCGCTCAGGACCTTCCAACATGACAATGACCATAAGCACACAGCCAAGACAACGCAGGATTGGCTTCGGGACAAGTCTCTGAATGTCCTAGAGTGGCCTAGCCCGGGGCGCGGACTTGAACCCGATCAAACATCTCTGGAGAGACCTGAAAATAGCTGTGCATCGACGATCCCCATCCAACCTAACAGAGCTTAAGAGGACCTGCAGAGAAGAATTGGAGAAAGTCCCCAAATACAGGTGTGCCAAGCTTGTAGCGTCATAACCAAAAAGACTCAAGGCTGAAATCGCTGCCAAAGGTGCTTCAGAAAAGTACTGAGTAAAGGGTCTGAATACTTATGTAAATGTGATATTTCATTTTTTACTTTTAATATATTTGAGAACATTTCTAAAAACCTGTTTTAATGTGTCATTAGGGGGTGTTGTGTCTAGATTGATGAGGGGGAAAAAATGTAATCCATTTTAGAATAAGGCTGTAACGTAACAGAATGTGGAAAAAGTGAACCAGTCTGAATACTTTCCGAATGCACTGTATGTGATGATCGTATGTGAGTGTGTAGAGTCAGTATGAATATGTGTGCGGGTTACATGTAAGTGAGCAAATAAAGTGTGTGTATGTTTGTGTGTTTGTGTATTGTGTCAGTGTCAGTGTGACTATGTGTGAAATAACCGAGAGAAGACAGTAAGACTGCACAGGACTGTAATGTCACCTTGTGATTGGGTGTGATCCTTTTATCAAATCAAAGTATATTCGTCAAACTCCTGTTTGAGTTGGATGAATATCCTCCCTTTATGGATGAACCTGACATGAAAGGATGAAGGTGCACATAGAGAAGTCCAAAGTAATGTGCTGAGGTCAGGTTCCTTTAAGATGCATTAAAAGATTGATTGTAAATGTCATGGCTTGTTGTCAAATGTTATGGTATACAGCGACTGTAAACAGTAGGCCTAGCTACAGTATGACATAGTTATATATTGTGCGCTGCTTGGTGTGGAGGAGTGAGAGTAAATAATCTCTCTCTCTCTCACTCTTTGTCTCACTCTCACTCTCACACTCTCTCACTCTCTCTTTCACACTCTCCCCATATATCAGGACACCGTACTGTATCACTACCACCAGTGACATCTGTGTTTAAGACCTCATGGAGCTCTGTGTGTCTGTTCTCAAAGAGTAGTATGATAATTTAATTGTAATTATGTAACTGGGTGTGCACAGCATGCAGTTTGATGGGATAACATGTACTCCTCAGTTGGCTACACACTCTTGAATAAACTCTCCTTCTAGCATCCTCTTACTTTCAAGTCTCAAAGCTCCTCTCCCTCACTCCATTTTTGTCACTCCTCTCTCTCTCTCTCCCCCCCTTTCCTTCTCTCTTTCTATCACACACTTCGCTTCCCTCCCTTTCCTTCTGTTTCTCTCTCCCTGTTACTCTTTCTCTATCCCTCTCTCCCTGCCCCCCCCTCTACCGCTCTCTCTCTTTCTCCCTCTCTTTCCCTCACCACCTCTCTCCTGCCCAGTCATTAGTGTACTGGTGTTTCAGGCAGTGCCCTGCTGTACCCTCCACACACACAGCACATTGAGTGGGACTACTCTAACCAAAAACATATAAAGACCATTTTAAGAGCACATTCTATAAAAATAAAAAAAATAATAAAAACAATCTTGAAGGCAAAAGGCTGGGATTGAACTGAAACCCCACTGTGTGGAGTGGACTTGTCATAGCAGACTGCACTGCTCTCCCCACTAAGAGCTAAATTGGGCGGGAGCTGTCATGACAGATTCTGTTCGGCCTGGGAAACCTGTCCATGTTCTGCATCAATGGGATTGTGGCATAGCAGCAACAGTCTAAACTTCAGCCAGCTCACTAATGGTCCATTAGAATCCCATTGTTGCTCAGACCGGACAGGTTCTGGCAGCCGGAGAGATGCTGGCATGACAGAGATTAGTGCACCACCCTGGGAACGGATGTGGTAGAAGACAGGCTTCTAAACTTTCTGAGGATGATTGGTGAAAATAAATAAACTGTAATCAGAGGCATCATGCACATAGGGTGCACAGGGGCACGTGCCCCTTCAGATGTGCCTATTTAAACATTTACTTTACATTTATTTGTTTTTTGTAATTTTGTTGTTGTTGTTGTTGTTGTTGTTTCTCTGTAATACCACCTGGCAATTGTTCTAGTTGATTTTTATTTATTTCACCTTTATTTAACCGGGTAAGCCAGTTGAGATCAACAGTGTTTCCTAGCCTCAGTGCAGTGGGCAGCTGGGAGGAAGTGCTCGTATTGTCCATGGACTTTACAGTGTCCCAGAACTTTTTGGAGATGCAAATTTCTGTTTGAAAAAGCTTGCCTTAGCTTTTCTAACTGCCTGTGTATATTGGTTACTGACTTCCCTGAGAAGTTGCATATCGCGGGGGCTATTCATTGCTACTGCAGTCTGCCACAGGATGTTTTTGTGCTGGTCAAGGGCAGTCAGGTCTGGAGTGAACCAAGGGTTATATCTGTTCTTAGTTATACATTTTTTGAATGGGGCATGTTTATTTAAGATGGTGAGGAAAGCACTTTTAAAGAATAATCGGGCATCCTCTACTGACAGAATGAGGTCAATATCCTTCCAGGATAGGTCGATTAGAAAGGCCTGCTCACTGTTTTAGGGAGCGTTTGACAGTGATGAGGGATGGTCATTTGACCACGGACCCATTACGGACACAGGCAATGAGGCAGTGATCGCTGAGATCCTGGTTGAAGACAGCAGAGATGTATTAAGAGGGCAGGTTGGTCAGGATGATATCTATGAGGGTGCCTGTGTTTACGGATTTGGGGTTGTACCTGGTAGGGTCCTTGATAATTTGTGTGAGTTTGAGGACATCTAGCTTAGATTGTAGGATGGCCGGGGAGTTAAGCATATTCAAGTTTAGGTCACCTAACAGTGCAAACTCTGAAGATAAATGGGGGGCAATTAATTCACACATGGTGTCCAGGGCACAGCTAGGGGCTGAGGGTGATCAATAACAAGCGGCAACGGTGAGAGACTTCTTTGGGCACAAATCTGGATAGCATGGCAGAACTCTGCAGGCTATCTCTGCAGTAGAATGCAACTCCACCCCCTTTGGCAGTTCTATCTTGGCGGAAAATGTTGTAGTTGGGGATGGAAATGTCAGAATTTTTGGTGGCCTTCCTAAGCTAGGATTCAGACACGGCTAGGACATCAGGGTTGGCATGGTGTGCTAAAGCAGTGAATAAAACAAACTTAGGGAGCAGGTTTCTGATGTTAACATGCATGAAACCAAGGCTTGTACGGTTACAGAAGTCAACAAATGATTGTGCCTGGGGAATAGGAGTGGAAGTTGGGGCTACAGGGTCTGGGTTAACCTCTACATCACAGGAGGAACAGAGGAGGAGTAGGATAAGGGTATGTCTAAAGGCTATAAAAAATGGTTGTCTAGTGCATTGGGGACAGAGAATAAAGGAGAAGATTTCTGGGCGTGGTAGAATAGATTCAGGGCATAATGTACAGACAATGGTATGATAGGATGTGAGTACAGTGGAGGTAAACCTAGGCGTTGAGTGATGTTGAGAGAGGTTTCATCTCTGGAGGCACCAGTTAAGCCAGGTGAGGTCTCAGCATGTGTGTGGGGTGGGAGAAAAGAGCTATGTAAGGCATTTTAAGCGGGACTGAGGGCTCTACAGTGAAATAAAACAATAAGAACTAGCCAAGACAGCAGTAGACAAGGCATATTGACACTAGAGAGAGGCATAAAGCAAACACAGGTGTTGATCAGGAGAGCTAAGACAACAATGGGTAAATGGCGATGAATGGGCAGAGCGGGTCAGTTAGGTACATGCAGGACCCGAGTTCGAGACTGGGGCCGACAGGTAAACAAAATGAGGTACCGTGTTATTGAAACTTTCCAGGGGGCATCAGCTGTGTAGCCGAGTGATCGTAGGGTCAAAAGAGCAGCAATAGGTGAGTCAGGGGGCTGGTCAGTAGTCACTACTATGCTAGGTGAACAGGGGACACAGCGTTCAGAAAAACTAGCGGGCCGGGGCTAGTAGATGGTTCTTCGTCGACATCATAACAGAATAGCCTGTTAAGACCACATCAGGTGATCACGTCGGCAATCCAGTTGTGATGGATCGGTGGGGCTCCATGTCCACAATAAAGGGTCCAGGACAATTGGCAAAGGAGGTGTTGTAGCCCTAGAATTAGCTGGTTTATGGGCCTAGCTCGAGGCTAGCTCAAGGCTAGCTGGTGCTTGCTTCGGGACAGAGGCGTTAGCAAACAGTAGACACTTGTTTGCAGCTAGCTAGCTGCGATGATCCAGTGTAATGATCCAGAGTGGCAGGAATCCGATGATTGGTAGAGAGAAGCTGTCCGATATGCTCTGGGTTGATATCGCGCTGAGCAGACAGGCAGGTGTTGTCCGAGCTAAGGCTGGCTGGCTGGTGACTGAGAAAAGGTGAAGGCCGCTAGCTGCGGCAAACTAAGACCAGTAGCTAGTTAGCGGGCTAGCTCCTGATGGAAGTTCCAGTTATAAGGAATAAAAATAGCAGATCCGTACCACATTGGGTGAGGCGGGTTGCAGGGAAAGTATATTTAGTTCGTAAATAGAAAGTGAGATTAAGATATATACGAAGAAGACCGGCTATTTACACGGGATAAGACACAGATAAGACAAGGACAAATACACACGTCCTACTGCTACACCATCTTGTATGAAGTTGGCTTTCATAGCCCAGATAGGTTCCCAATCTCCCAACCTATCAATGAAGTTTAAGTAGCTAGCTTTTCTAACTATCTTCGCTGGCTTGCTGATGAAGGTTGGCAGACTTTAGAAAATAAGCAATTACTAAATGTAATGTTTAAGACAATATGTTACCCAGCACTCAGTTCGATACAGACAGGTCAAGAGGTATGCTTATATATGCAGAAAAAAAAACATTTCTTGACATAGAATTAAGCATAATGATTATGGCTCTAGATTTGGGTAGTTTCAGGTATTTGAAAATGTTAAATTCTCCAACTTCTGGACCACCCCCCCAGCCATCGTCACGTACTTTGTGCTCCCTCATATTCTTGGTGTGCATGACGCCCCTGACTGTGACAAAGGGTTTATATGGTTCTTAAAATTATGATGGGTAAGTTTTAAACATTATTCCCTTTTGCGCCCATATATTTTTCAACTTTGATCCTACAATTTAAAGTTTACTGCAATGTTCTTTGTTCCAGTTGACGGAGTGCCGGCTGTTCCTCCAGCAGGCAGTTCTGTCCTCTCTAAGAACAACACAGTTCTTTAATGTCTCTGGTGAACAGACTGAACAGGTGAAGGACAAGAGAATAAAGCAGACTTACTCCATAATTAATGTCGCTGTCGCACAAAAGACATGTTTATCACATCCTGTAAGGCTCTGCTTTAAATGATTCCATTCCCCTACCTTGTATTTTCCCTATCAGGCCCACAAATGATCCTCACAATGAAAAGGCTTTCACACTAGTATCGGAAATCATAGACCTTGGAGCAACGTAAACTAGGCAACGGCACAAGGTCTGGGAAGGATTTCGGATTCTCTTGGACATTTCAAAAGGGGAAAGAAAATTGTTCTCGGGAGGGTCCACTTCAGACAGACAACTCTCCCAACAAATCACGAGTTTGGGTAGGCAGGGCTTAAAACGCAGACAGGATTCAGGCTCATGGTTAGCTAGGGCAATAAGCAGATATGTCAGTGACATATACATTGTTCTTTCGAAGGCCAAACCCACCGCCAGTGTGGTGTGGCCAAAGACTTCTATTTTTGTGACTTATGACCATAGCACTGGTTTCAATCCAAGGGCCAATCCCATTTAGCAAACTCCAGGCGGTGCTATGGTCAGATTACATGAAAATGTATCCACTGTGGCTGATCCAAAATTAAGAAAATGATTGACTATGTAAAAAGTCAGTGAGCATAGAGAGAGAGACAGGAAGGCAGAGAGATAGAGATGCAGAGAGTGAGAGAGAGAGAGGGAGAGAGAGAGAGGGAGATTTGACATACCAATTAGGATCTGGCTAAAAATACTTCAATCAGTTATAGAACCCATTGCCCTTTATGGTTGGGAGGTCTGGGTTCCGCTCAACAACCAAGAATTCACAAAATGGGACAAATGCCAAATAGAGACTCTGTATGCAGAATTCTGCAAAAATATCCTCAGTGTACACCGCAAAACACCAAATAATGCATGCTGAGCAGAATTAGGCCGATACCCGCTAATTATCAAAATCCAGAAAAGAGACGTTAAATTCTATAACTACCTAAAAGGAAGCGATTCCCAAACCTTCCATAACAAAGCCATCACTTACAGAGAGAAGAACCTGGAGAAGAGTCCCCTAAGCAAGCATGCCCTGGGGCTCTGTTCACAAACACAAACAAACAGAGCACCAGGACAGCATCACAATTAGACCCAACCAAATTGTGAGAAAACAAAAAGATAATTCCTTGACACATTGGAAAGAATTAACAAAAAAATAGAACAAACTAGAATGCCATTTGGCCCTAAACAGAGAGTACACAGTGGCAGAAAACCTGACCACTGTAACTGACCCAAAATTAAGGAAATCTTTGACTATGTACAGAAAGGCCACCGTAGGCAGACCTGGCTATCAAGAGAAGAAAGACTTGTGTGCACACTGCCCACAAAATGAGGTGGAAACTGAACTGAACTTCCTAACCTCCTGCCAAATGTATGACCATGTTAGAGACACATACATCCCTCAGATTACACAGATCCACAAAGATTTTCGAAAAAAGTGGTGAAATACCAGTGTGCAATCACACCCGCAAGATGTGTGACCTGTTGCCACAAGAAAAGGGCAACCGGTGAAGAACAAACACCATTGTAATTACAACCTGTATTTATGTTTATTTATTTTCCCTTTTGTACTTTAACTATTTGCACATCGTTACAACACTGTATATAGACATAATATGACATTTGAAATGTCTCTATTCCTTTGGAACTTTTGTGAGTGTAATGTTTACTGTTCATTTTTATTGTTTATTTCACTTTTGTTTATCAGTTATTTAACTTGCTTTGGCAATTCAAACATATGTTTCCCATGGCAATAAACCCCCTTAAATTGAAATTGAATTGCGTTGAGGGAAAGACAGGGAGGCAGAGAGAGAGAGAGAGAGAGAGAGAGAGAGAGAGAGAGAGAGAGAGAGAGAGAGAGAGAGAGAGAGAGAGAGAGAGAGAGAGAGAGGGGGGGGGGGAGAGAGAGAGAGAGAGAGAGAGAGAGAGAGAGAGAGAGAGAGAGAGTGGCAGGGAGCCAGATAGGGAGTGAGAGAGGGAGAGAGAAACAGGGAGGCAGAGAGATAGGGAGGGGAGAGAGAGATGGGGGAGTGACAGAAATGGAGTGAGGGAGAGGAGCGTTGAGGCTGGCAGGATAATCCCAATACTCTGCTGTTGTGCAGATTGTAGCTAAAGGCAAAGCAGTCAATCAACCACTCTGGCCAGTCCAGCCCCAGATGGTGTGTGTGTGTGTGTATATGTGTCTGTGTGTGTGGTTGTGTACTTCGTGCATGTGCCTGCTCTTCCGCACATGTGTATGTGAGCAAGTGCATGTTGTTGAGTGAGTTTGTGTCTTTATGTTTGTGTGTGTTTGTGTGTGAGTACAGAAGAAGAAGCCTATATCACCAAGGCTGGACAAGCCATCTGTTCCACCAAAGCAGTCCAAGCTCCCTCAATACACACACCTCCCGGACACACACTCCTCCTCCCCATACGAATCTCCTCAACCCCCAGCCTCACTGTATCCGTCTTCACTTCTGGGGGGCATTAGGACTGGGCAGGGAGTCAGGGACCTCAGTCATTTGTGTTGTGTAGCTGTGGCAGCTGAGGCAGAATGATGAGCGCTGGGTTCTACTGCAGACATACTAATAATGCTTCAGCTTACTGCTCTAGTCCCAGCTCAACACAAGGCCCTGGTCAGCAGCTGGGAAAGTGATTAGAAACACTTTGATGTAATATGTGTGTGTGTGTGTGTGTGTGTGTGTGTGTGTGTGTGTGTGTGTGTGTGTGTGTGTGTGTGTGTGTGTGTGTGTGTGTGTGTGTGTGTGTGTGTGTGTGTGTGTGTGTGGGGGAACATCAATGATGTTATGAATGTGACTATGTATTAATTAATTTCAATGATTCATGAAGCTGATGGCAATGATGGCAATACTACTATCATCATGGTACTGTAATACTAATAATGTCATGGTACTGTAATACTACTATTGTCATGGTACTGTAATACTACTATCGTCATGGTACTGTAATACTAATAATGGCATGGTACTGTAATACTACTATTGTCATGCAACTGTAATACTAATAATGGCATGGTACTCTAATACTAATAATGTCATAGTACTGTAATACTACTATTATCACAGCTCTGTAATACTACTATTATCATAGTCCTGTAATACTACTATCATCATAGTACTGTTATACTACTATCATCATGGTACTGTAATACCACTATTATCATGGTACTGTAATACTACTATTATCATGGTACCTCAATACTACTATCATCATGGTACTGTAATACTAATAATGTCATGGTACTGTAATACTAATATTGGCATGGTACTGTAATACTACTATTATCATAGTACTGTAATACTACTATCATCATAGTACTGTAATACTACAATCATCATAGTACTGTAATACTACTATCATCATAGTACTGTAATACTACTATCATCATGATACTGTAATACCACTATTATCATAGTACTGTAATACTAATAATGTCATGGTACTGTAATACTACTATTATCATAGTACTGTGATACTACAATTATCATAGTACTGTAATACTACTATCATCATGGTACTGTAATCATAGTACTGTAATACTAATAATGTCATGGTACTGTAATACTACTATTATCATAGTACTGTGATACTACAATTATCATAGTACTGCAATAATACTATCATCATGGTACTGTAATACCACTATTATCATGGTACTGTAATACTACTAGTATCATGGTACTGCAATACTACTATCATCATGGTACTGTAATACTAATAATGTCATGGTACTGTAATACTAATAATGTCATGGTACTGTAATACTACTATTATCATAGTACTGTGATACTACTATCATCATGGTACTGTAGTACTAATAATGTCATGGTACTGTAATACTAATAATGTCATGGTACTGTAATACTAATAATGTCATAGTACTGTAATACTACTATTATCATAGTACTGTAATACTACTATCATCATGGTACTGTAATACTACTATCATCATGGTACTGTAATACTACTAGCATCATGGTACTGTAATACTACTATCATCATAGTACTGTAATACTACTATCATCATGGTACTGTAATACGACTATCATCATGGTACTGTAATACTACTATCATCATGGTACTGTAATACTACTATTATCATGGTACTGTAATACTACTATCATCATAGTACTGTAATACTACTATCATCATGGTACTGTAATACTACTATCGCCATAGTACTGTAATACTAATAATGTCATAGTACTGTAATACTACTAGTATCATGGTACTGTATTACTACTATCATAGTACTGTAATACTAATAATGTCATGTTACTGTAATACTACTGTCATCATAGTACTGTAATACTACTATCATCATAGTACTGTAATAATAATAATGTCATAGTACTGTAAAACTACTATTATCATGGTACTGTAATACTAATAATGTCATGGTACTGTAATACTAATAATGTCATGTTACTGTAATACTACTATCATCATAGTACTGTAATACTACTATGATCATGGTGCTGTAATACTAATAATGTCATAGTACTGTAATACTAATAATGTCATGGTACTGTAATACTACTATCATCATAGTACTGTAATACTACTATTGTCATAGTACTATAATACTACTATCATCATGGTACTGTTATACTAATAATGTCATGGTACTGTAATACTAATAATGTCATGGTACTGTAATACTACTATCATCATAGTACTGTAATACTACTATTATCATAGTACTATAATACTACTATCATCATGGTACTGTTATACTAATAATGCCATGGTACTGTAATACTACTATTATCATAGTACTGTAATACTACTATCATCAGGGTACTGTAATACTACTATCATCATGGTACTGTAATACTACTATCATCATAGTACTGTAATACTACTATCCTCATGGTACTGTAATACTAACAATGTCATGGTACTGTAATACTACTATCATCATGGTACTGTAATACTAATAATGTCATGGTACTGTAATACTAATAATGTCATGGTACTGTAATACTACTATTATCATAGTACTGTAATACTACTATCATCATAGTACTGTAATACTACAATCATCATAGTACTGTAATACTACTATCATCATAGTACTGTAATACTACTATCATCATGATACTGTAATACCACTATTATCATAGTACTGTAATACTAATAATGTCATGGTACTGTAATACTACTATTATCATAGTACTGTGATACTACAATTATCATAGTACTGTAATACTACTATCATCATGGTACTGTAATCATAGTACTGTAATACTAATAATGTCATGGTACTGTAATACTACTATTATCATAGTACTGTAATACTAATAATGTCATGGTACTGTGATACTACAATTATCATAGTACTGTAATACTACTATCATCAGGGTACTGTAATACTACTATCATCATGGTACTGTAATACTACTATCATCATAGTACTGTAATACTACTATCCTCATGGTACTGTAATACTACTATCATCATGGTACTGTAATACTACTATCATCATGGTACTGTAATACTACTATCATCATGGTACTGTAATACTACTATTATCATGGTACTGTAATACTTCTATCTCCATGGTACTGTAATACTACTATCATCATGGTACTGTAATACTAATAATGTCATGGTACTCTAATACTGCTATCATCATGGTACTGTTATATTAACAATGTCATGGTACTGTAATACTAATAATGTCATGGTACTGTAATACTACTATCATCATGGTACTGTAATACTGCTATTATCATGGTACTGTAATACTACTATTGTAAATGATACTGTAAACCCCAGTTGTTTGGACGACGCTCTGAGGTCAAAGTGCAGTGTAGGGAGTTTGTTGTGTGTGAAAAGTGTAAACAACTTGGGTTGTTTTGAGTCTGACGCAATGGTATGATACCACCTCCTCATGCAGTCCTGTCTGTGTCTGTCACTGTTTGTGTGAGTGACATCACTTATCTCAGAAGCCCTGAGGCACAAGGTGTTTCAGGCGCTGCTGATGTTGGTCTCCAGAAGTTTGTTTTGGGATATGTCATGATTGTTTCTTTGGGGAGATGCAGTCTGTGCATTTGCTTTTCATTTGACCTACTTTGTGTCAGAAACAGTATTACATTTAAAAAAAAAATCTGATTAAAATAAGTCATGCAATGGTGGATTACTATGGCAACCAGGAACCAATGATTTTGACTTTCACTTTTAGATGGGCAGGGCTTTAAATTAGGGAGTGGTAAACTGAGGTGCTGGCAAACAAAATGACGTCCTACTACCTAATATAACCTATCAACAGAGCAGAAGCAGTGAAGCGAGAGGTTTCACTCTCACCAAAATTTGTCCAATCCATTTCTATGGGCTTATTTTGGACCTAAGCTTGTCGCCTGCATTCCCGCCTTTGGGACATTGATGATAATTGGTGATAAAATGTGGGGGCTGTCTTGTTAGACTTCAGTGCAGCTTTTGACATTATTAATCATAGTCTGCTGTTGGAAAAACATATGTGTTATGGCTTTGCACCCCCTGCTATGATGTGGATAAAGAGTTACTTGTCTAACAACACAGAGGGTGTTCTTTAATGGATGCCTATAAAATATAATCCAGTTAGAGTCAGGAATTCCCCAGGGTAGCTGTTTAGGCCCCTTGCTTTTTTCCATTTTTACTAATGACATGCCACTGACTTTGAGTAAAGCCAGAGTTTCTATGTATGCGGATGACTCAACCCTATACACATCAGCTACTACAGCGTCTGAAATGAATGCAAAACACTCAACAAAGAGCTGCAGTTAGTTTCAGAGTAGGTGGCAAGGAATAAGTTAGCCCTAAATATTCTAAAACTAAAAGCATTGTATTTGGAACAAAACACTCACTAAACCCTAAACCTCAACTAAATCTTGTAAAAAATTACGTGAAAATTGAGCAAGTTGAGATGACCAAACTGATTGGAGAAACACTAGATTGTAAACTGTCATAGTCAATACATATTGATGCATTAGTAGCTAAGATGGGGAGAAGTCTGTCTATAATAAAGCGATGCTCTGCCTTTTTAACAACACTATCAACAAGGCAGGTCCTACAGGCCCAGGTTTGGCTCATCTTGACTACTGTTCAGTCGTGTGGTCAGGTGCCACAAAAAAGGACTTAGGAAAATTTAAATTGGCTCAGTACAGGGCAGCATGGCTGGCCCTTGGATGTACACAGAAAGCTAGTAGTAATAATATGCATGTCAATCTCTCCTGGCTGAAACTTTTATTTATGAGAGGTATTGACATGTTGAATGCACCGAGCTGTCTGTCTAAACTACTGGCACACAGCTCGGACACCCATGCATACCCCACAAGACATGCCACAAGAGGTCTCTTCACAGTCCCCAAGTCCAGAACAGACTATGGGAGACACACAGTACTACATACAGCCATGACTACATGGAACTCTATTCCACGTCAAGTAACTGACGCAAACAGTAAAATTTGATTTAAAAAACATAAAAAAACACCTTATGAAACAGCTGGGACTGTGAAGCAACACAAACATTGGCACACACACACACACACATACGATAACATATGCACTATACATACACATGAATTTACTACTGTAGATATGTGGTATTGGTGGAGTAGGGGCCTGAAGGCACACAGTGTGTTGTGAAATCTGTGAATCTATTGTAATGTTTTAAAATTGCAGAAACTGCCTTAATTTTGCTGGACCCCAGGAAGAGTAGCTGCTGCTTTGGCAGCATATAATGAGGATCTATAATAAATGCAAATAAAAATACAACGACTCCCATTGTTAGGGCGGAGACATACTGTAAGCATCTCGTCATTTTATACAGATCTCTGCTATCAAACAAAGCCAGTAAACTGTTGTTCTAGCCAACAATAATATTGGCCATTTTGTCTCTGTTGTGGAGTAGCCTGCAAACTAAGGAGAATAAACTTCCACTCCTGAGATCATTAGTGTTTAGACACAACAATGAACTGCCTTGCATTATCGATAAGGTCAAAGGACACTTAAACTGTGTTGCGGTTGGAATAATTAACTCAAGATACCACAGTAACCATGGTTACCTTCCCAATGCTCTTATCTGCTAGGTTACCTTAACTAAAGACACCACAGTAACCATGGTTACTGAATCAATGCTCTTATTCGCTAGGCTATCTTAACTAAAGATACCACGGGCCTGCCTTAGTGGCGCAGCGGTCTAAGGCACTGCAGTGCTTGAGGTGTCACTACAGATCCGGGTTCGATAAGGCGACGCACAATTGGCCTAGCATCGTCCGGGTTAGGGGAGGGTTTGCCCAGCCGGGATGTCCTTGTCCCATCACACTCTAACGACTCCTGTCGGGCACATGCACATTGCCAGTTGTACGATGTTTCCTCCGACACATTGGTGCGGCTGGCTTGCGGGATAAGCGAGCAGTGTGTCAAGACGCAGAGTGGCTTGGCGGGGTCGTGTTTCTGAGGACGCATGGCTCTCGACCTTTGCCTCGCCCGAGTCCGTACGGGAGTCGATGGGACAAGACTGTAACTACCAATTGGATATCACGAAATTGGGGGGTAATACAATAAAATAATACAACTAAAGATACCATTATAACCATGGTTATTGGCCCAACACTCTTAAACCACTAGGCTACTTTAACTAAAGATACCACAGTAACCACGGTTACTGGCCTAATGCTCTTAACCGCTAGGCTACCTTAACTAAAGATACCACAGTTACCATGGTTACTGCCCCAACACTCTTAACCGCTATGCTACCTTGACTAAAGATACACAGCAAAAACTAGAAATAACAGTTTAAATGGCTTGGGAATACATGTACATTATGTGCCCTATACATGCTGTAGTCATGATACATAAATATTTCAATAATTCCATGAACATACTTTAAATGGTTTGCTTGCTTAGGTAATAACTAACACAATGTTTTTAGGTGATATCTAACATCATGTTTTTTCTTATATGGCTCTTCAGTTGCACTTTTTGGTATAATTATGAATACATGGGCATGGCTGAATATTTCAACACAATAATACATTCATAGGGTAGTGAGGTCTGCACAACGCATCACCGGGGGCAAACTACCTGCCCTCCAGGACACCTACACCACCCGATGTTACAGGAAGGCCATAAAGATCATCAAGGACATCAACCACCCGAGCCACTGCCTGTTCACCCCGCTATCATCCAGAAGGCGAGGTCAGTACAGGTGCATCAAAGCTGGGACCGAGAGACTGAAAAACAGCTTCTATCTCAAGGCCATCAGACTGTTAAACAGCCACCACTAACATTGAGTGGCTGCTGCCAACACACTGACACTGACACTGACTCAACTCCAGCCACTTTAATAATGGGAATTGATGGGAAACGATGTAAATATATCACTAGCCACTTTAAACAATGCTACCTTATATAATGTTACTTACCCTACATTATTCATCTCATATGCATACGTATATACTGTACTCTATATCATCGACTGCATCCTTATGTAATACATGTATCACTAGCCACTTTAACTATGCCACTTGGTTTACATACTCATCTCATATGTATATACTGTACTCGATACCATCTACTGTATCTTGCCTATGCTGCTCTGTACCATCACTCATTCATATATCCTTATGTACATATTCTTTATCCCCTTACACTGTGTATAAGACAGTAGTTTTGGAATTGTTAGTTAGATTACTTGTTGGTTATTACTGCATTGTCGGAACTAGAAGCACAAGCATTTCCCTACACTCGCATTAACATCTGCTAACCATGTGTATGTGACAAATAAAATTTGATTTAATTTGATTTGATAGAGTCCATTTCTGAATATACAAAACTCCATTTCATAGGCATACTGCATCAGTATTTCTCACCTCATCTCCTTCATTGATGTCTGTATTCCCATGCTATAGCCCTGAAACAAAATATGTATAAATGCTGTAGTCTGTCATTTCATACTCTCCGCGCTCGTGCTTTTATGGAACCGTGCGATTATGGAAGCGATCCCACTAAACAGTTGAAGGCAGTCACTGTCATTAGTTATACAGACACCAGAGCACTTTAAATCAGCCATAGAGCCACATCCTTCCCTACCAAACCAGGCAGTGCTAGGGTATGATACCCTGGATTTCTTTGGTATGTATTGGAAGACCGACCAATAATGCTTGTGCTACAGCCTCACTATAGCAGACCACTGTGAATAACCTACTACAATACTCCTATCCCTCTACATTCAATATCATGACACTGGCAGTGGTCACACTTAGGAGGAGAAACACACATGGTGTTAAAATGAGGTTTTACTAATACAATAAACTCCTCATGATGTTTAGCAGTAACAAGAATGAAGTGACTAGAAGGGTTAACACCCTAACTCTATCCTTGTGTTATTTCTGTTATCCTGGGCAGAACATACTGGGACAACCCCCACAGGCCATCCTCCATGGACTACCCAAAGGGTAGCTGAGCCCCAAACCCCAACATAGTTCATAGTTAAGGTCCTCATGATCCTGCATCTTCCTGATCCTGCCTCTTCCTGATCCTGCATCCAGCCACTGGACGACCAGAGTAATTGTTCTTGTCTTGTAATGTCTTTCCCCCTCTCCCCATTGGCAGTGTTAAATGTTGGGAAGGCCAACACTCCTAAATGATCAAATGGAACCCCAAAGGAATACAGATTATCACAGACTACAAAGGAAAATCTATCTGAGCGGTGCCCACAGAAGCCTCCCTCCCAGACGAGTTTAACACAATCTATGCTCGCTTCGAGTCCAGGAAGACTCTCACTGCTCTGGATAACCAGACAATACAGAGTCCGTCCAGGAAGACTCTCACTGCTCTGGATGACCAGACAATACAGAGTCCGTCCAGGAAGACTCTCACTGCTCTGGACGACCAGACAATACAGAGTCTGTCCAGGAAGACTCTCACTGCTCTGGACGACCAGACAATACAGAGTCCGTCTAGGAAGACTCTCACTGCTCTGGATGACCAGACAATACAGAGTCCGTCCAGGAAGACTCTCACTGCTCTGGAAGACCAGACAATACAGAGTCTGTCCAGGAAGACTCTCACTGCTCTGGACGACCAGACAATACAGAGTCTGTCCAGGAAGACTCTCACTGCTCTGGACGAGCAGAAACCACCATCATCCATGTGCCCATGAAAAAGAAGGTGACATGCCCAAATGACTATCACACCACCGCGCTCACCTCGTTCATCATGAAGTGCTTTGAGAGGCTGGTCATGGCTCACATCAAGGCCAGCGGCCCAGGCACACTGGACCCACTCCAATTTGCCTACTGCTCCAACAGAAGATTCCATTTACATTGCTAGTTTCCCGTCTGTAACACATCTGGACAAGAAGAACACCCATGTAAGAATGCTGTTCATTGACTACAGTTCAGTATTCACCACTATTTTTCCCTCCAAAGTCAACACCAAGCTCAGACCCCTCTGCAACTAGATCCTGGACTTCCTGACAGGCAGACCATTGGCAACAACACCTCCTCCATACTGACTCTTAACACACAGGGCCTGTCATGCCAAATAATGTCCCCAGGCCAAATAGTGTCCCCCTCTACGTCACAATGGAATTCGATGAGTTCTAATTTCTGTTGCTAGGCCTGTTGCTAGAAGTTGCAACATTCTGACTGGATTATGTAATGAAGCATAGCGTCCGTTGCTATGCTGGTTGCTTGGTTACCTCGTAGAGGTCACGAAGGAAGGAGGACGCTGGCAGTTCTAGTTCTATTCCACCTCAGAAGCGCTCGCTCAGTCCGCACAAAATTATTACCTCAGAATTGTTCTCCAGTCCAAGGACGTGATTTTGACGGTGACAACCTGCTGACTACATGCTGCTTCACAGGACCGAACAGACTGGAAAGAGAAGACAATATCTTTACCATATATTTGTCTTTATATAAGAACATATAGTTAAATAGGAATAAATAATTTAAGACATTGCTAGCTACTTATTTACCTCAGCCAGACAGTTTTATCTAGCTAACATTATCTAAGTTAGCTAGCTAACTGTTATTGTTGCTGCTTTCTGTTTATCTTTTATTTATTATTTATTTATTTAACCTTCATTTATCTAGACAAGTCAGTTAAGAACAAATTCTTATTTACAAAGACGGCCTACCAAAAGGCAAAAGGTCTATAAATATAGGACAAAACACACATCACAACAAGAGAGACACAGCACTTCATAAAGAGAGACATAAGATAACAACATAACAGCAAAACATGACAACACAGCATGGTAGCAACACAACATGACAACAACATGTGTTGCAACACAACATGGTAGCAGCACAAAAACATGGTACAAACATTATTGGGCAAAGTCAATAGCACAAAGGTCAAGAAGGTAGAGACAACAATACATCACACAAAGCAGCCACAACTGTCAGTAAGAGTGTCCATGATTGAGTCTTTGAATGAGATTGAGATAAGTTTGAGTGTTTGTTGCAGCTCGTTCCAGTCGCCAGCTACAGCGAACTGAAAAGAGGAGCGACCCAGGGATGTGTGTGCTTTGGGGACCTTTAACAGAATGTGACTGGCAGAACGGGTAGTTGTATGTGGAGAATGAGGGCTGCAGTATATATCTCAGATAGGGGGGAGTGAGGCCTAAGAGGATGTTATAAATAAGCATCAACCAGTGGGTCTTGCGACAGGTATACAGAGATGACCAGTTTACAGAAGAGTATACAGTGCAGTGATGTGTCCTATAAGGAGCATTGGTGGCAAATCTGATGGCCAAATGGTAAAGGACATCTAGCCACTCGAGAGCACCCTTACCTGCTGATCTATAAATGATGTCTCCGTAATCTAGCATGGGTAGGATGGTCATCTGAATCAGGGTTAGTTTGGCAGCTGGGGTGAAAGAGGAGTGATTACGATAGAGGACATCACGTCTAGAATGAACTTTAGCCTGCAGCTTTGATATGTGCTGAGAGAAGGACAGTGCACCATCTAGCCATACTCCCAAGTACTTGTATGAGGTGACTACCTTAATCTCTAAACCCTCAGAGGTAGTAATCACACCTGTGGGAAGAGGGGCATTCGTCTAACCAAACCACATGACCTTTGTTTTGGATGTGTTCAGAACAAGGTTAAGGGTAGAGAAAGCTTGTTGGACACTAAGAAAGCTTTGTTGTAGAGCATTTAACACAAAATCCGGGGAGGGGCCAGCGGAGTATGAGACTGTATCATCTGCATATAAATGAATGAGAGATCTTCCTACTGCCTGAGCTATGTTGTTGATGTAAATTGAGAAGAACGTGGGGCCTAGGATTGAGCCTTGGGGTACTCCCTTGGTGGCAGGCAGTGGCTGAGACAGCAGATTTTCTGACTTCATACACTGCACTCTTTGAGAGAGGTAGTTAGCAAACCAGGCCAATATTGCTTAGAATCAAGGGCAATGTTGACATCATTGAGGACCTTTAAAGTTGCAGTGACACATCCATAACCTGAGCAGAAACCAGATTGCATACCTGAGAAAATACTATAGACATCAAGAAAGCCAGGCAGTTGATTATTGACAAGTTTTTCCAACACTTTTGATAAACAGGGCAAAATAGAAATAGGCCAATAACAGTTAGGATCAGTCTCGATCTCCACCTTTAAATAAAGGACAGACTGTGGCTGCCTTCCAAGCAATGTGAACCTCCCCAGAAAGGAGAGACAGGTTAAAAAGGTTGGAGATAGGCTTTGAGCTGTGAACCTACACTTTCAATTGATAGGAGCCGTAACCTTAAAGAAGAAAGGGATTAAAGAGCTCAGCCATGTGCGTCTTGTCAGTAACAACCACATCATCAACGTTAAGGGACATGGGCAGCTGTGAGGAGGAGGGTTTATTCTCCAGGTCTTTAACCGTTTTCCAGAACTTCTTGGGGTTAGACCCACAGAGAGAGAACTGGTCCTTAAAGTAACTAACTTTGGCCTTCCGGATAGCCTAAGTGCACTTATTTCTCATTTGCCTGAATGATAGCCAGTCAGGCTAATGGAGGACGATAGCACCCAGCAACAGTCAACAAAGAGCTATTTGAAAGTTTAATACTTAAAACCAGCAAATCAAATTGTTTGGGGACAGACTTGTTAGAGACAACCGAGCACTGAAGGTGATCCTTGGTAAAGATTGCCACTCCCCCACCTTTGGAAGATCTGTCTTGCCAAAAAAGGTTAACATCAGTATTCAAACACTCTTCCTTAACCACACCTCAGTAATGACCAACACATCTGGATTTGAGGTAATAAGCTTCTCCACCAAATTTCACAGTGGGTGCAAGACCTGGAGAGCCCTACAAGCCACAGTGTTTTGAATCCACTGTGAAATTTGGTGGAGGATCGGTGATGATCTGGGGGTTCTTCAGCAAGGCTGGAATCGGGCAGATGTTTCTTTGTGAAGGACGCATGAATCAAGCCACGTACAAGGTTGTCCTGGAAGAAAACTTGCTTCCTTCTGCTCTGACAATGTTCCCCAACTCTGAGGATTGGTTGTTCCAGCAGGGCAATGCTCCATGCCACACAGCCAGGTCAATCAAGGTGTGGATGGAGGACCACCAGATCAAGACCCTGTCATGGCTAGCCCAATCTCCAGACCTGAACCCCATTGAAAACCTCTGGAATGTGATCAAGAGGAAGATGGATGGTCACAAGCCATCAAACAAAGCCGAGCTGCTTGAATTTTTGCGCCAGGAGTGACATAAAGTCACCCAACATCAATGTGAAAGACTGGTGGAGAGCCTGCCAAGATGTGATTGAAAATCAGGGTTATTCCACCAAATATTGATTTCTGCACTCTTCCTAAGTTAAAACATTAGTATTGTGTTGTTTAAAATTGAATATGAACGTGTTTTCTTTGCATTATTCGAGGTCTGACAACACTGCATATTTGTTGTTATTTTGACCAGTTGTCATTTTCTGCAAATAAATGCTCTAAATGACAATATGTTTTCTTTGGAATTTGGGAGAAATGTTGTCAGTAGGTGATAGAATAAAACAAAAATGTTAATTTTACCCAAACATATACCTATGAGAACCAGAGAAACTGACCATTTTGCAGTGGTCTCTTCATTTTTTCCTGAGCTGTATTTTCTCTTGTTTTCAGGCTGGGCACCTGGCACCATTTCCCAGTCTACATTCCAGTCCCCGTCCTGGGTCCAGGCCTCCCAAGGTGTCCCCACCCGACACATCAGAGGTCAGCATCCACCGCTTTTGTCGGAAATACATGAGAGAAGGTAAGGAGGTGGCCTGGTGCAGGAGATACGGCAAGCATTTTCATGTGTCTTGTTTGTCTCATGTCGTCAATGTGCGTGAATTTGTCTGTCCATCGTATCCATTGTTCGTCATCTGTTTTGTCTGATGTTTTCCCCACCCTTGTTTTCACTGCTTGGCCAGCTCCCCACCTCAAGACGGTAGGTATTTTATTACATTGCATCTGGTTGTATATTGTATGTTATTGTAAATAACCTTAATAACCTGTTGTAATATTGTTTTACATTTGTATAAAGATGTGTTTTCTTGCAGACATTGGCTGTGAAGTTGGTAAGTTGTTTGGTAAGTATATAGCATATGTATCTGTCTTCTATTCAAACTTTACAAGCATGTATATATTTGTCTTTTTTTCCATTTGTTTGCTGGTAAATATTTGAAAATAGTTTAAATTGGCTATAGATGTATACATTTGCATATAAAAATGTTTTCATTGCAAGTCAAATTTTCAATTGACTGAAATTGACTGTTCAGTTGCTCAGTTCCTTACTGGTCCTCCTCCTCCCTAGCCATGAATCTTTGTGTCCAAATCTAATTTTAGGCCAGGGTTGGTATGAAATTGGACATTGGTTTCTAGTTAGTGTTTGCATATCTGGAGGTTCTAGATTTGTGTATGTAATATGGCAGAAGTCTCCCTGAGGCCATTACACAGCAGGATTGAGTCATCCCCACATTGCTACATCTATCCAAGCCCCATCAGGTCAAAAACTACAAAGATAGAGTAGGGGGTTAAATGCCTTAATTAAACTGGGTCCCCCCCAAAAAATCATTTTCTCTGCTTGTACCTTGATGTGGTGAGAGGGCTTCCAACTAAACCAGGCCCATGTTATTGAATCTCTGACTGAGACTGGCTGCCTGTCGACGACAAATGACAGGAATAACAAGCCGCAGCACCTGATCAAGCAACTCTTGATTCCGCCTCTTTCCTCTCTCCTCCTCGTTTAACTTTTTCTCTCCTCTCTCTCCAGATGAAATTCTGCATCTAGTGACTTCTGATTGACCAACAATCTGCCCAACATCCCACCCCCTCCTCCATCTCATTACATCATCTACAGCTACTGTTATTGTCATGTTGTCATTATCTGCTAATAAAGTTTGCTAGCCGTATCATACTGGACATATAATATACTACTGAAGTGATATTATTTCAGTGTAGACAAGGGAAGGGCAGGTTGAAATAAAAACATGACAGCCTGACAAGCCAGTGTATGAGTCAAACTGACTTGCATATGAATGGGGTGGAAATTAGCTGACTTCGTGAACAGTATAGTAAGTAACTTGAATGTGTCAAGCAGATTACACATTTTTCTTTGCCATTTTCCGAAATGCAGCAATGTTTAAGACATGGATTTCATGTTGTAATGTTTACAAGGCACCAAAAAGTAGTTAGCTAAACAAAATGCGTTTAAGCAGCGAAATTGTCATGGAAATCAGCCTTGTTTGCATAGCGATGATGAAAATAATATAATGTAGGCTGCAATGATATCCAAAATTCAAATCATTAGGCCATCACACCGTTGATATAGCAAATTATGCTAATAGTTTATCAAATCCCATTGTGATGTAGAGGGGTACACTATTTGGCCGGGGAACATTATTTGAGTATGTCCTCAGCTCCCTGGTGTACTCCCTGTTCACCCACCAACTGTGTGGCTTTGCACTACAACAACTCCATCATCAAGGGTGCTGACAGCAGGTTGTAGGCCTGATAACCGACAACAAAGAGTCAGCCTATAGGAAGGAGGTAAGTCAACTAACATTGTGGTGTCATGACAACAACCTCTCCCTCAATGTCAGCAAAACAAAGGAGTTGATTGTTGACTTCAGAAAGCAGAGGAGGGAACATGCCCCGATCCACATCAATGGGACCGTAATAGAGAGAGTCACAAGTTCTAAGTTCCTCGGCGTCCACATCACCGAGGACTTGTCATGGACCAACAACACTATCACTCTTGTCAAGAGGGCGCAACATTGTCTTTACTTCCTAAGGAGCTGCACCAGGGAAGGCTGGTGTGAGGAGCTATAGGAGGATGGGCTCATTCTAATGGCTGGAATGGAATCAATGGAACGCAGTCAAACACATTGTTGTCATAGTCTCATGTAATATAGGTCTGCATTGAACACCACATAGAGGCTACTCTAGACTATATACCATAGAACCATTTCCATGTGAAAATGTTATGGGATTTGCTCCATTGGTTTTGTTGGTAGGCCTACAGTACATTATGCTCAAATAGCCACAAAAGCTGATTGGCTACTGTCTAAAACTGTAAGGATACATCCTGTGTTCACTGTAAATGCGGAAGTTGCACTCTCAATCTCACAACATTCAAGTCTGCTCACAAGACCTAAAATTTGCTCAGTGCCCCAAAAGATTTTAGGGAACATTGGTCCTGACCAGTTGCATCACGGCCTGGTACGGGAACTGCTCTGTCCATGACCGCAAAGCCCTCCAGCGGGGGGTGAAGACGGCCCAGTACATCACTGGAACCATGCTTCCACCCATCCAGAACATCTACTAGAAACAGTGCCGGAGGAAGGCATGCAGCATCATAAAGAACCCCATACAGCCTGGCCACAAGCTGTTCTGTCCCTTACTGTCTGGCAGATGGTATCGGAGCATGAGGTCTGATACCAACAGGCTCAGCAAAAGTTTCTACAAGCCATCAGACTGCTAAACACTTGAACTGGACTGACCACCTGGTTTGATTCTCTGCACCTTAGCACACACACACCCACACAGACACACACATATACATTCATGCTACTGTCAGGTCTTTGGCTATGCCGGATTAAGTGATACGACATGCTATTCTATAAAATAATTTCTCCGTAATTAATATTACCTGATTGAGCTGATCATGTAAATGTAATTAACGAGAGTCAGGGCACCACAAAATAATATTTATATAGCTGTTATCTTCCGAATAAACTCTTAAAGACCTAGTCATATTTTACATCAATAGCAGTCAATATTAATCGTCACCTTAATTCAGTCTCATCTGAAAGTTGTAAATTCTTGGTTATCTTCACAAACCCTGGCTAACAAGTTGAAATAGCAATACAAAATTGGGTTTAATCATTTATTTACTAAATACCTAACTAATCACACAGAATTACACATACACATAATTAATCATAACTTGATTACAAATGACGTCATAAAGGAAAACATCCCTAGCGGGTGGAACAGATATGACAGCTTGTTACACAAAAGAAAAGGGTCTGGGTTTAAGTGAAAGAGCGGGAAGACTGAGGGACACAGGGAGAAGCTGTGCTATCGTAAATACAGTATCTTATGCATTCTAAATTACCGCCCATTTGGAAAAGGAAAATGCAATAAATATTTACTCTGAGCTGCGCTTCGGTAGGTTAGTGGTAGATGGAAGGCCGTGTTGCCCAACCGAGTCCTTTGTCCTTTGAAGAATGTCTCTGCTGGTAAATTGGATGTTTTAGTAACATCATTGTTTGGTAGACGGAATACTCTGTCTGTTCCTTCCTAACCTGCGTTTGCAGCTGCTGTTGCTAACTCAACGGCTAGGAGGTATCACTTCTGTAGAGTGAATAAGAGTTCAAAGTTCATACCATTCGCAACCAAAGCTCATGCTGATGTTGGCTTCGTTCTGTAGTTATTATCTGAACCATTCTGACATCGGACCGTCGTCCTCACATCCTCGGAACAGGAGGTTATATTGTCGTCAAGGCTTTATATAGTGGAGCGAGAAGGGTGTGTCTGAAAAGTTTTATAACCCATGACTCTTCCCAGGGGCGGGCCACTGATTGAGCAGAGCCCTAACATTATGAAAACCCAATTCTCACATTTTAGAAGCTAAAATCACATTTCATCCCATCACAAATAATTTCATATACAAACATTTAAATTGAACAACAATTCCATGTGGATCCGATAACTCTGATGTGTAGACTTTCCACTGTAGAGTTTATGTCATCTTATCATTGATGAGAATGTCTCAGATGACAACCGAACTGACATCATATTCACTAAGTACCACCGCATTTGTTCAATTGGTCGGATTACCAGAATATAGTTAATTTCCCCCCACCTTCTGATGTTCCCAGAATCTCTATGTTAACCAAGGGATTTGCAAATGTAACATCAGTAGAGTAGAGAGAGGAAAAAGGGGGGGAAGAGGTATTAATGACTGTCATAAACCTACCCCCAGGCCAACGTCATGACACTACACACATCCCAACTGCTGCTACCAGACACTTATTAATCTGCTCAATTCATACACTTGCCAACTCTTCCATAATACACATAAATATTGTACTATAAATTGTGCCTTCCTGTATTATAATGACGCCAACATGTTTATTCTATTCTACTGCCATTTACTTTATGTTCGTATTCATGTTTTTTTTACCAGTTCTTATTGTTGTTGTATTGTCGAGAAGGTACCTAAGAAGGAACCTGAAATGAAGTATTTTGTTGGATTATGTATACCATGTGTATCCCGTACATACGACTAATAGAACTTCAAACCTTGAAACCTTGAAAGGAGAAGCTGTGGAGCATTTGTCAATCATTGAAGCCAAACTGTGAGCGTTTAGCCAACCCTGGGCCCCGGGTATCCATTACTGTTCACCAGTGGCAGACGACAGGCCTTGAGAGCAATCTGTCATGTACAGAGAGATGGATGTGACCTGACAACGATGACTCATAAAACGTTATCCACATGCTGGACTTTTTGGGAGGGTTGAAAGACTGAGGTGCTGGGGGACTCTGTTGTGTTCTCATGCTCTGACAGGGATGTATTTTTGTGGTTTAGATACAGAAAACTGAAGGGCCATAACGTCATGGTGAGATCATAGTCATTTCAACTTCAGGACCATGTGTAGTACTCGGCATCTCATACGATGCTGCTGTAAACAGGATTTCAACTGGTTTATTGAGAAATTAGGTGCTTTTAGTAAAACAAAACAATGTAAAGCTAATTTATAGCATTGTTCTTATTTTCTTATTGACACATTAAAGTGGAAAATAAAACAAGACATAGTTAGCTCCCAATCTTTAATATTTCCATTAGGTAAAATGGTGGTGTTCTGGGCTATGAGAACACATAGTCAGCTTTTCCAGGTGGTCCTGAAGCACAAGAAGCACCAGCAGTTCTTCTGTGAAGTTGTTTATGAATGGTTTCTTAATAATGATTATGTATGGCTGCAATTACATTTATAATTATGACACATTGTTTCTGTTAATCTGAGCAAATACAAAACGCCATGACAATTAGCAAAATCACCTCCTACAGGAATAATTATGACTGAGGCCTCTGTGGGAGAACAAAAAATAATGGAATGCAATTTAACTAAAATATTTATGATAATTGCTTTAACCTTGATTGCCCACAACCATTGTCTGTAAGAAAGAAATCATATGCAGTATGTGTGTGAGTGGGTGATATATCGCACAAAGAGAGGAAGAAATAACATGCGGTATGTGTGTGAGTGGGTGATATATCGCACAAAGAGAGATAGAAATAATATGCAGTATGTGTGTGAGTGGGTGATATATCGCACAAAGAGAGAAAGAAAGCAAGAGAGAGCAGAGAAATAGTATCTATCCACTCTCTGTTGTTGAGGCACTGGAACATAACAGCATTTGCAGTTCCCTGAGGATAATATAGCCAGTGTAGCGAGATACTTCCGCCTGGCTGTAAATGCACAGAGAGGAGGAACACGCATGGAGGGCTTTCCAACACACAATAAAATATGAATTTGGCAAAACCAATACGCCCAATAAAATTGCCTTGGAAAAATGTACTTCACCCTTTTCTTAAATCAATTAGGACTTGGTCCAGTATCGTTTCAATGCTGAACTTCAAACAAACACTTGATGAGCAAAAGTCCCAAAGAGGGAAAGAGAGGAGAAGCAACTACCACTGGCAGATCCCTATAGCTCAAAACATCTCTTCCTTCTGCGATATTAGCTATGTTACCACAACAAGACATTTGCTTAGACTGTCAAGCTATACAGTCAAGAATTTCCATTCTGATCCTAGGGCCTTCCCTGGCTGGACATTCTGTTCCAGTCCAACACTATCACACCTTATTGAACTAATCAACTAAACATCAAGCCCTGAATCAGGTGTGGCGGTGGCATCAGTTCAGTGACACATTCCTATAGGTATCCATGGTTACTAGACTACTAATTCCGGGAACAGTGGGTGCTATGTTTTCTGAGAATCATCCTCTTCGCTTCATGCATCTACTACTTTGAGGTGTGACCCATGTGATGTGTTCCTTTAAAATGAAGTTGGATACCACAACACAATAAAAAAGCTTTGGTAACTTGTGGAAGATAACTGCAGTATAAACAAAATATTACCCATGATCAATTAATCTTCAAAGTACTCATACAATCCATTGAAAAGGGAGGTCAGAGTTGATTAGTGTCATGAAAGCAAAATCAGTTGTACAAAGCCAAAAACAAACCCATCTAAAACCATACAGAATAGAACCATCAGTAAATGCAATTGCGGTATTTCTACGGTACACATAAAAAACAACACTGCAGCAGGTTTCAAGGAGTCTCCTCAATAAGGGACAGATACTCCCACAGACAACTATGGAGAAAATATCAAGGACTTGTGAGAGCTGATTTGGGATTGGCCTGTGCTGTTGTAGTATGAGGGGAACACTGATGCAATTTCCTTTGAATGTACAAATTCTCTCCCCCATCTTACCGTGTTGTAGGTTTACCATGATATTGTCAGTAAATTGTTGTGTCAGAGTTAGGTTGAGCTGGTTTGTTCTGTTCTACAGCCCTGTTTTTATTTTGTAACATTGGTACTGTAGGGATTGCAAACAACAAGATGGAATCTAAGAGAAGTGGTTGCCTGTGAGATTGTTGGATAAGCATGAAAAGCAAGTAGCAAAAGGGATTTTAAAAAGCCCATCAGAAACAATCTGGGGACCATGATGGAGCTCTATCTGGTTCCTTAAAAAGGCAGCAAAACAGATATTTACAACAACACTAAACATTGATATTCAGATGAGAGATTTTTTGTGTTGTCCACAATAGAGAAAATATTTGCTACGACACGTCTCAGTAGGATAGGATTTGGAGGCAATGACTAACCTTTTGAATGTGGCATTAAAGGTAAATAAAGCACTCTTCCCTTGGTTTCTTCTTCCCTTGGTTTCTTCTTCCCTTGGTTTCTTCTTCCCTTGGTTTCTTCTTCCCTTGGTTTCTTCTTCTACAATATGTTACGACTACAGGAAACTGTACAATATGTTACTACTGCAGGAAACTGTACAATATGTTACGACTACAGGAAACTGTACAATCTGTTACTACTACAGGAAACTGTACAATCTGTTACTACTGCAGGAAACTGTACAATATGTTACTACTGCAGGAAACTGTACAATCTGTTACTACTGCAGGAAACTGTACAATCTGTTACTACTGCAGGAAACTGTACAATATGTTACTACTACAGGAAACTGTACAATATGTTACTACTGCAGGAAACTGTACAATATGTTACTACTGCAGGAAACTGTGATAGATGTTACTACTGCAGGAAACTGTACAATATGCTATTACTGCAGGAAACTGTACAATATGTTACGACTGCAGGAAACTGTAAAATATGTTATTACTGCAGGAATCTGTACAATATGTTACTACTGCAGGGAACTGTACAATATGTTACGACTACAGGAAACTGTACAATATGTTACTACTGCAGGAAACTGTACAATATGTTACGACTACAGGAAACTGTACAATATGTTACTACTGCAAGACACTGTACAATATGTTACGACTACAGGAAACTGTGATAGTTTTTACTACTGCAGGAAACTGTACAATATGTTATTACTACAGGAAACTGTACAATAAGTTACTACTCCCGGAAACTGTACAATATGTTCCTACTGCAGGAAACTGTACAATATGTTACGACTACAGGAAACTGTACAATATGTTACGACTACAGGAAACTGTACAATATGTTACTACTGCAGGAAACTGTACAATATGTTACTACTGCAGGAAACTGTACAATCTGTTACTACTGCAGGAAACTGTACAATCTGTTACTACTGCAGGAAACTGTACAATCTGTTACTACTGCAGGAAACTGTACAATATGTTACTACTACAGGAAACTGTACAATATGTTACTACTGCAGGAAACTGTACAATATGTTACTACTACAGGAAACTGTACAATATGTTACTACTGCAGGAAACTGTACAATATGTTACTACTGCAGGAAACTGTACAATATGTTACTACTGCAGGAAACTGTGATAGATGTTACTACTGCAGGAAACTGTACAATATGCTATTACTGCAGGAAACTGTACAATATGTTACGACTGCAGGAAACTGTACAATATGTTATTACTGCAGGAATCTGTACAATATGTTACTACTGCAGGGAACTGTACAATATGTTACGACTACAGGAAACTGTACAATATGTTACTACTGCAAGACACTGTACAATATGTTACGACTACAGGAAACTGTGATAGTTTTTACTACTGCAGGAAACTGTACAATATGTTATTACTACAGGAAACTGTACAATAAGTTACTACTCCCGGAAACTGTACAATATGTTCCTACTGCAGGAAACTGTACAATATGTTACGACTACAGGAAACTGTACAATATGTTACGACTACAGGAAACTGTACAATATGTTACTACTGCAGGAAACTGTACAATATGTTACTACTGCAGGAAACTGTACAATCTGTTACTACTGCAGGAAACTGTACAATCTGTTACTACTGCAGGAAACTGTACAATCTGTTACTACTGCAGGAAACTGTACAATATGTTACTACTACAGGAAACTGTACAATATGTTACTACTGCAGGAAACTGTACAATATGTTACTACTACAGGAAACTGTACAATATGTTACTACTGCAGGAAACTGTACAATATGTTACTACTGCAGGAAACTGTACAATATGTTACTACTGCAGGAAACTGTGATAGATGTTACTACTGCAGGAAACTGTACAATATGCTATTACTGCAGGAAACTGTACAATATGTTACGACTGCAGGAAACTGTACAATATGTTATTACTGCAGGAATCTGTACAATATGTTACTACTGCAGGGAACTGTACAATATGTTACGACTACAGGAAACTGTACAATATGTTACTACTGCAAGACACTGTACAATATGTTACGACTACAGGAAACTGTGATAGTTTTTACTACTGCAGGAAACTGTACAATATGTTATTACTACAGGAAACTGTACAATAAGTTACTACTCCCGGAAACTGTACAATATGTTCCTACTGCAGGAAACTGTACAATATGTTACGACTACAGGAAACTGTACAATATGTTACGACTACAGGAAACTGTACAATATGTTACTACTGCAGGAAACTGTACAATATGTTACTACTGCAGGAAACTGTACAATCTGTTACTACTGCAGGAAACTGTACAATCTGTTACTACTGCAGGAAACTGTACAATCTGTTACTACTGCAGGAAACTGTACAATATGTTACTACTACAGGAAACTGTACAATATGTTACTACTGCAGGAAACTGTACAATATGTTACTACTACAGGAAACTGTACAATATGTTACTACTGCAGGAAACTGTACAATATGTTACTACTGCAGGAAACTGTACAATATGTTACTACTGCAGGAAACTGTGATAGATGTTACTACTGCAGGAAACTGTACAATATGCTATTACTGCAGGAAACTGTACAATATGTTACGACTGCAGGAAACTGTACAATATGTTATTACTGCAGGAATCTGTACAATATGTTACTACTGCAGGGAACTGTACAATATGTTACGACTACAGGAAACTGTACAATATGTTACTACTGCAAGACACTGTACAATATGTTACGACTACAGGAAACTGTGATAGTTTTTACTACTGCAGGAAACTGTACAATATGTTATTACTACAGGAAACTGTACAATAAGTTACTACTCCCGGAAACTGTACAATATGTTCCTACTGCAGGAAACTGTACAATATGTTACGACTACAGGAAACTGTACAATATGTTACGACTACAGGAAACTGTACAATATGTTACTACTGCAGGAAACTGTACAATATGTTACTACTACAGGAAACTGTACAATCTGTTACTACTGCAGGAAACTGTACAATATGTTACTACTGCAGGAAACTGTACAATCTGTTACTACTGCAGGAAACTGTACAATCTGTTACTACTGCAGGAAACTGTACAATATGTTACTACTACAGGAAACTGTACAATATGTTACTACTGCAGGAAACTGTACAATATGTTACTACTACAGGAAACTGTACAATATGTTACTACTGCAGGAAACTGTACAATATGTTACTACTGCAGGAAACTGTACAATATGTTACTACTGCAGGAAACTGTGATAGATGTTACTACTGCAGGAAACTGTACAATATGCTATTACTGCAGGAAACTGTACAATATGTTACGACTGCAGGAAACTGTACAATATGTTATTACTGCAGGAATCTGTACAATATGTTACTACTGCAGGGAACTGTACAATATGTTACGACTACAGGAAACTGTACAATATGTTACTACTGCAGGAAACTGTACAATATGTTACGACTACAGGAAACTGTACAATATGTTACTACTGCAAGACACTGTACAATATGTTACGACTACAGGAAACTGTGATAGTTTTTACTACTGCAGGAAACTGTACAATATGTTATTACTACAGGAAACTGTACAATAAGTTACTACTCCCGGAAACTGTACAATATGTTCCTACTGCAGGAAACTGTACAATATGTTACGACTACAGGAAACTGTACAATATGTTACGACTACAGGAAACTGTACAATATGTTACGACTACAGGAAACTGTACAATATGTTACGACTACAGGAAACTGTACAATATGTTACGACTACAGGAAACTGTACAATATGTTACGACTACAAGAAACTGTACAATATGTTATTACTACAGGAAACTGTACAATATGTTACTACTGCAGGAAACTGTACAATATGTTACGACTACAGGAGACTGTGCAAGGTGTTACTACTACAGGAAACTGTACAATATGTTACGACTACAGGAGACTGTGCAAGGTGTTACTACTATTGCCATCTCATGATATGCAAATATGTCTGCACTCTATTTCAGGGCCTGGCAGCTTGGCGCCCAGTGTCATTTTAACAGTGTGACAGCTCCACCGTGCATGTTTAATAGAAGGCTCTCCAGTCCTCCGAGAGTGCTATGCTGCCTGGTTAAAAAGGGATAGAGAGGGAATGAGGCCTTGCATAGTTAGATTTATGCAGTTATTTAAAGACGTGTGATATGAATGAATAAGCAATGTGGGTTCTTGACTAGCTAGACATATGGTAAAACCATTCAGAAAATCTGCTCATTTTATAAATAAATGTTCATGGTCTTCCTGGCTTTAGTGAGCTTCTCTGGTGAATTCTTTCAGCAGGAGACCAGATCACATTAAAGACTGAATCTCAAGATTGTGTTAATCAGACTGGAACTGGCTGTTCTGTCAACTCAACAGACTATGGTTCCTCCGATCTTAATAACCAGTTAGAGGACCGTGGGGGACATATCTCTAACTGGTTCCTTTGAACAGCAGCAAAACAGATATTACTAAGGTCCCCAACACTAAAGCCTGGTATTCAGAAGACATGTTCTGTGTTGTCCTTCATGGTTTCATTTACTGTGGATCTCCAGAGGGGAAATAGAGAATGTGTGTACTTGCTATAATGACACATCTACATTTTTTAAATAGGATTAAAAAGATATTGATTGACCTTTGGAATTTTATAATACAGTTAATACAGCACATATTGCTGCAGAGTCTCCCTCCCTCCCTCATCCCAAAACGTTTAAAACCTGCTCTGGTCTATCTTTAGCACCAACCAAGTCTATTTATATCCTCACGTTCCAGACAGGCACTTGCACTGCTCCCTTTATTTCTCCCTCCCTCACTCTCAACAAGTCTATTTATATCCTCACGTTCCAGACAGGCACTTGCACTGCTCCCTCCGCCCCTCTCTCCCTCTCTCTCCCTCCCCCACACTCCTATTTTCTCTCTCAATCTCCTTTTTCCCTTCCTCTTCCTCCCTTCTAGCTTGTTTGTTTTCTTGTTTTCCCACTGCGCTTTTCATCTCTTTCTCTCTCTTTCTTCTCACTTTGTCATTCTGTCTTTCCACCTCTTGTTCTCTCCCTTCCCTGAGAAAGAGGAGAAGAGATGATTAAAGGGAGGAGTAGAGAGAGGAGCAGAGAGAGGAAGAGAGAAGTACAGAGAGAGGTACAGACATGTTGTGAATGCAAACCAGGCAAAATGAATAAAGCAGAACCCAAATATAATACAACTCTGAGAATTATCAGCATTTGATGCTGGTGCTCAAAGTGTCTTTGGCTGTTAATTTAGACACGTGCTAACAACTGGTGCCTCTGTGGACAGCTCACAACCTGAGACTCACACTGTTAATCTTACATACATGTTTAAACACACACTTTGGAGGAAGTGAATGTAATAGGATTATATTTCAGTACTAACTGTCCAATGTATTACCATTATAAGGGATATACAGTAAATCCATTCTGAAAATTGGTAATTTAAAAAAATATGTATTTCTAGTCTTCCTGGCTTCAAATGAGATGACACTTATCTGGTGAATTCTTTAAGCAGGAGACCAGATCACATCAAAGACAATCTAAGGATTATGGTCATCAGACTGGAACTGGTTGGTATCAATTCAACAGATGATGGTTCCTCCCAGGACCTCAAACTGATGGTAATAACTAGAGGAGGCCAATGGGAGAGAGATTTAGTTAACACACACCTATGCAGATTGATGTACACCAGTGGTAGCTGTGGAACTTTAAATGTGGAGGACGGGGTCATTATAATGGATGGAACGGAATAAATGGAATGGTCTCAAACACCTGCTTTCCATGTGTTTAATACCATTCCATTCACCCCATTCCATTCATTATTATGTACCGTCCTCCCCTCACCAGCCTCCTCCAATGTACACACACACAAACAGCAATAAAAACTTCCCACACACTAACCTTTACAGTAAACATAGCATCACCACCAGGTATGGCAACTGCTCAGCATTAGGCGCCAACAGAGGTTAGTGCGTACGGCCCAGTACATCACCGGGGCCAAGCTTCCTAACATCCAGGACCTATATACTAGTCGGTGTCAGAGGAAGGCCCAAAAAATTGGCAAAGACTCCAGTCACCCAAGTCATAGACTGTTCTCTCTGCTACCGCACGGCAAGCGGTGCTGGAGCACCAAGTCTAGGTCCAAAAGGCTCCTTAACAGCTTCTACCCCCAAGCCATAAGACTGCTGAACAATTAATCAAATGGCCACCCAGACTACTTACATTGACCCCCCCTCCCCCTTTGTTTTTACACTGCTTCTACTCGCTGTTTATTATCTATGCATAGTCATTTTAGCCTTACCTACAGTACATGTACAAACTACCTCAAATAACTGGTGCCCCCGCACATTGACTCGGTACTGGTACCACCTGTATATAGCCTCGTTTCTGTTTTTTTATTGATACTTTTTAAAAATTTTACTTTAGTTTATTTAGTACATTTAAAAAATATAGATATTTCTTGAACTGCATTGTTGGTTAAGGGGTTGTAAGTAAACATTACATGATAAGGTCTACACTTGTTCTATTTTGCGCATGTGACAAATACAATTTGATTTGATTTTATAGCACATCATATAATCAATGTTTGTACATCATAAAAGTGCCTGGTTAGTGCTGTGTACATCTCATGAAGAAGTTAACATAACCGCAGTAAAACTGTGGTGTGTACTCACATGATAAATGGATTCACGTAGTAGATAATTATAGCCTCTCTCTCAGGTTAATGTACTGTACAATGTCTGTTTAGTTATGACAGAGAGAGAGAGAGAGAGAGAGAGAGAGAGAGAGAGACACAATCTCACACTCAATTCGTGCAAATATGTACAAAATGTATTTCAGAAGATTTAGTGCGTTTTTGTCTGGCTTAATTTGTGTGAAAAGACACATTTTGTCACTCCTGCTCCTGCTCTTCCCCCCCTGGCGCTTGAGGACACCAGGCTCCCCAGCATTGCACACTTCTGCCACCATCATTACGCACACCTGCCTTCCCCCGTCACTCGCATCAGCGTATTATTGGACTCACCTGGACTCGATCACCTGTTTATTACCTCCCCTATATTAGTCAGTTCCCCATCTCTGTTCTCCGCTGCTGCCTTGATGGTCGTTTGTCACTGTGTATCCGTGTGCTGACGCTGTTTCTGTCTTGCTCTTTGTCCGTTCCTATTTAAATGTTAACTCCCCTTACCTGCTTCTCGTCTCCGGCGTCGGTCCTTACACATTTTTGTGTGACTTCATTCTTAGGAAAATACATTTTTAAGGGGACAATCTTTTGAAAGTTATTAGATCAATGCATGATGGGCAATGGTGTCCTACACTGCCTTTTTTTGTGTCCCACATTTATTTATATAAAAAAGCAAACGTGTTAACAAACCAATATTGTTAATCAACCAGGTTGTCACCGAAATAAATAGAATATAATAGTAGCCTTATGTAGTTAAAACATTTTTTTATGCCAGTACTGTTAACTATGCTTGTTGTCACTTTGGGATGCTGGTGCACTTGTAGTCAGAATGACCCTTTTTTTGTGTAGGCAACAGTTGGCCTACACGATTTTCTTGCATTTAATACAAGGATCACCTTTTTTATGTAAATTACAACATTTCTTTCATAATGCATTTTAAACAAGGCTAGGATGAATTTTATGAGGGTTGCCAGATTGGAGAAAAAATACATACGGTATAACTATAATATTTTTTTTAAATGTAGGGATGAAGGTATTTGATTGGGGAATGGGGCTACATTTTTGTTGATGGGAAATTATAATAAACACCATAATACACACACACGCAAACAAACACTTACAATCATATATACCCAGTCACTTTGTTTGTACTCATGTTATAGCCAACTCTTAACTTCTGTATGAATTATTTTTAATACCATATTTGTATCTAGTTGTCATGTACAGTATTCATTATCTTTAACTGATTTAATGTTTGTAGTTTACATGTTACAGTAATGATTAATATGGTTAAATGTGATATGTTTCAGGAAACTAGGCGCATGTGCATTTTTTAAAATGCGTTTTTTGGGGGGAAATTCCCTCTGGAACATGTAAACATTCATGTGCCTTAATAACAAACTGATATGCCATCTGTAAATACGAATAAAATTGTTAAATTATGAGCCTAGTTGGTTTAGCCATGGAAAAAGTCAGCAACCTTCCTGCTGGCCATGATTGGCTGAGATAATGAGTGGGCTGGACATGCCAAGAGATGAGTTCAGATTGGTCTGCCATGTAGCAGTATGTGGTCAGTATGTGTAGGTAATCCTTTCTAATCCTTTCTGTTTGGCCCTGTCCGGGGGTGTCATCGGATGGGGCGACAGTATCTCCTGACCCCTCCTGTCTCAGCCTCCAGTATTTATGCTGCAGTAGTTTATGTGTCGGGGGGCTAGGGTCAGTTTGTTATATCTGGAGTACTTCTCCTGTCCTATCCGGTGTCCTGTGTGAATTTAAGTATGCTCTCTCTAATTCTCTCTTTCTTTCTCTCTCTCGGAGGACCTGAGCCCTAATACCATGCCTCAGGACTACCTGACATGATGACTCCTTGCTGTCCCCAGTCCACCTGGCTGTGCATCTGCTCCAGTTTCAACTGTTCTGCCTGTGATTATTATTATTTGACCATGCTGGTCATTTATGAACATTTGAACATCTTGGCCATGCTCTGTTATAATCTCCACCCGGCACAGCCGGAAGAGGACTGGCCACCCCACATAGCCTGGTTCCTCTCTAGGTTTCTTCCTAGGTTTTGGCCCTTCTAGGGAGTTTTTCCTAGCCACCGTGCTTCTACACCTGCATTGCTTGCTGTTTGGGGTTTTAGGCTGGGTTTCTGTACAGCACTTTGAGATATCAGCTGATGTACGAAGGGCTATATAAATACATTTGATTTGATTTGATTAACACGGTTTTTAAAAAAAGATCACACGTAGTAGAACTGCATAAGTGTTGCTCTCCACTTTCTGGAGGACCGAGTTTTGAAATCAGTGGAATTAGAGTATGATAGCTAAGGAAATGGATAACATTCTGGCGTTTGATATAAAATATGCAGACTGAGTCAGAAAGAGAACACAGAGAAGGCTGTTTTATAAAACACCTGTCTCTGGATTAGATCTTAAAACTAAGGGAAACCATGGCATCTGTGACAGAGAGAGGGAGGCGTCCATCCATGTTAGAGAGTCCAGCAGGCTACATTTTCAGATATTACACGTTTCCAATTTTGTCAGAAAGTCATATTTGTTAAAGTGTACTGTTAGCTAGATAACTAACTGATGTTAGCTGACTGGCTAGCTAGCTAACATTACGTGTATGATCTGTATAATAATATTCATATCTCAGAGCCATTTGCATTGCTAGTTATAGCCTAATGTTAGCTAGCTAAAATGTAGCCTGGATGGTTAGCTACCTGAAAATTCATAAAGGGTAATAACATTATGAATTGGGATTCGGCCGGTCACAAATAGTCGTAAATCTCTACTTGATTTAGCTTTTGATATATTTGGAAGTTTTATACATATTCTGTATTTCCACTGAAGAAAGCAATAATTAATCAACACACTAACGTAAATAAATGGACACTACCTGTTATAAAACAGAAATTGCTCTCCTTATGTAAATGGTGAGAAATGCTATGTCTGTCACGACTTCTGCCGAAGTCGGTTCCTCTCCTTGTTCGGGCGGTGTTCGGCGGTCGACGTCACCAGTCTTCTAGCTATCACCGATCCATTTTTCATTTTCCATTTGTTTTGTCTTGTTGTCCCACACACCTGGTTTTCATTCCCTCATTACGTGTTGTGTATTTAACCCTCTGTTCCCCCCATGTCTTTGTGCAGAATTGTTTGTTGTAAGTGCTCGTTGCACATTGTTGTCTGGTGTGCGACAGGGTTTTGTACCCATACGTTGTTATTCTGGATGCTGGTGGTTTTGTATATTAAACTGCTCCGGTTATTACCCAGTTCTGCTCTCCCTCGTCTGACTTCTCTGCCACAAGTTACGCACCCCTTACAATGTCCAATGTCAGCAGCAATTTCCAGTGAGAAATGTTCAGTCTGATGCCATTCGGCTATGGATTGTCATTTCTCTTTGCTTATTTGAGCTGTTCTTGCCATAATATGGACTTGGTCTTTATCAAATAGGGCTATCTTCTGTATACCACCCCTACCTTGTCACAACACAACTGATTGGCTCAAACGCATAAAGGAAAGAAATTCCTCAAATTAACTTTAAAAATTAACTTTAAAAAGGCTGTGTAGGTGTGTCCAAACTTTTGACTGGCACTGTATGTATGTAGGGTTTGGGAGTGAGTGTGTGTGTGTGTGCATGTGTATGTACGTTACAGGCTACACTATGGGGATGTAGTGTCAATTTGTGTATGAGTGGAAATGTGGGTGTGTATATGAAAATATTGAGTATTCGTCTGTGTGTGTTATGTATGTGTGTTGTGTGTATGTGTGTCTCTAGCCCCATTGAATGAATAGGTGTGTCCAAACTTTTTACTGGTACTCACAAGTCCTCAACTGGCATCTTCATTGAATAGTACCCGCAAAACACCAGTCTAAACGTCAACAGTGAAGAGGCGACTCCGGGATGCTGGCCTTCTAGGCAGTTACAAACAAAAAGCCAAATCTCAGACTGGCCAATAAAAATAAAAGATTAAGATGGGCAAAAGAGCACAGACACTGGAGAAACCTGTTTTCCTATGAATGAAGTCACACAAAAATGTATTTTCCTACAAATTAAGTTTTTACTGGAATTGTGTAACGGCTTTCTTCCGTTGAAGGAGAGTCGGACCAAAATGCAGCGTGGTTAAAGCGATACATGTTTAATAGAAGAATAAACACCAAAAACCAAACGTGAAAACCAAAACAGCCTAAACTGGTGCAATAACACAGACATAGGAACAATCACCCACAAACACACAGTGAAACCCGGGCTACCTAAATATGGTTCCCAATCAGAGACAACGATAATCACCTGACTCTGATTGAGAACCGCCTCAGGCAGCCATAGACTTTACTAGACTACCCTACTCAGCCACAATCCCAATACCTACTAAAACCCCACTACAAAAACACAACACAAACTAAACCCATGTCACACCCTGGCCTGACCAAATAAATATATAAACACAAAATACTAAGACCAGGGCGTGACAAATTGAGCCACACAAAAACGCACAACATCTGATGAACTACTTTTTTTTTTACATATTTGCACGAATTGTGTGAGATTGTGTTGCTCTTTTTCTCTCTCTCTCATAACTACACAGACATTGTACAGTACATTAACCTGTCACTTTTTGACAGTCTCTTTTTGTTCTCAGCTGGCATTCCTTTAAATGTATGTTTTATAACTCCCTGTGTAAACATCTACAATGGAATGGAACTGAAAACTGCAATTTTCATGATTGCTGGCACCTAGCCCTGTCTGGATGGGTGGGTCCTCTTCCCGGGGGGCCGCTGGCCCGGTATACATTTTAATGCTCTGTCGTCGACCCCACCTGCCATATATTAGCCCAGAAAACACTGAGGTCAGTCGATAGCTAACATGACGTGTAGTTATAGCAACAAAAATTGCCAAAGACTCCAGCCACCCTGTTCTCTCTGCTACCGCACAGCAAGCGGTACCGGAGCGCCAGGTCTAGGTCCAGCTTCTACTCCCAAGCCATAAGACAGCTGAACTGCTAATCAAATGGCTAGCCGGACTACTTGCATTAACCTCCCCCTTTTTTTTTACACTGCTGCTACTCACTGTTTATTATCTATGCATAGTCACTTTACCCCCACCTACATGTACAGTAAAAGTCCAAACTTTGGACACACCTCCTCATTCAAGGGTTTTTCTTCATTTTTACTCTTTTATACATTGTAGACCATCTGGGCGATATCCTGATTAACTGCTGCTTACATTTGGTGAGGTAGTATTCTGTAACGTAGTGTCACTACAGTCCCTGGTTCGATTCCAGGCTGTATCACAACCGGCCGTGATTGGGAGTCCCATAGGGGGGTGCACAATTGGCTCAGCGTTGTCCGGGTTTGGCCGGGGCAGGCCGTCATTGTCAATAAGAATTTGTTCTTCACTTACTTGCCTAGTTAAATAAAGGTTCAATTAAAAAAATAAAGTAAACACAGGGAGTCTGGAATCAGGTGCAGTTAATGAGTTTAATAACAAAGACCATGGACTGACACAAGCACAGCGTCTGACATGGAAACACAAACAATAGTACCTGATGACTAGTAACAAAAGAGTGCTATATGAAGGGTAAGTAATCAGGAAGTAATGAAGTCCAGGTGTGACTGATAATGAGACGCAGGTGGGCGTAATGGTGGTTGCTAGGTGTGCGTGAAGATGGGTTGCCAGGACCGGTGGTTAGTAGACCGGCAACGTCTAACGGTGAAGGGGAGTAGACGTGACAGCCAGTGGCATTTTAACTGGGTGACAGCTCCATCATGAATGTTTAATAGAACTCTCCTGTTCTCTGACAGCGCAGAGCATCCAGCCAGAAACACCACAACCAAGCTAGGCTGCCTCTGTGGTTAGAAAGGGATAGAAAAGGAATGATGCTGTGGATACAAGTAGATTTAGTTATAGAAATGAGTTTTGTTTCTACATTCATCTATGGGCATCTATGAGTCTCTAAAATTAATTAATCTGTTTTAATTGGAGTGTGTGGATGAAAGTTACGTGTCAAGGGATTATTTGAAAAGTAATAACTTCAACAGGATATTGATAGTTGAATATAGGCTCACACCAAATGCCAACCTGATGAAAGAAGTGGTAAGCCTTTGTCATTATGATCAAGGTCAAGATGGCCGTAACATCAATGATTTGAACTTTTCTGAACTCTTTTCTCCCATTGGGCCAAGCAGCGATTCTAACCTCTTCCCTCACATTCATGGTGATGAAACACAATGAATCACAATAATCTTTCCAGTATGGTCTCTTAACAGACAATACATCCTCTATTGGTCAACCAGACCACTGTCAAAGACGTGTCAAAGCCATGGAGGCAATGGTGAAAATTGCAGTTTGGATTGCAGTTATATTGTATATGAGGTATATGAGGTAGGCTACTGTGAAAAGACCATTTAGCAACCAGGACTTGTTGTGTTAGTCCATCATCTGGGACCTCCATCAGGGTGATTGTGAGACAAGCTTGAGTGAAGTCAAGGGCATGGTTATGCTGGAGAAAGGGACTAGAGGATGACCATGTGTGTTGTATCGCTACCAACAGCCTCATAGATTTGTGTTTGCAGAAAACGGCTCTGATGTCGTCCGATCAATAGAAGCCTGGAATGCGAGGTAGCAATGAGTATGTTTATATTCACACTAATAATTCACTATTATTAAATTGATTATGGCCGATTATGACTTTAGTCATGTAAACACCTTACTCTGCTTATCTTAAATTGCTTAAGGTCATAATTGAAGTAAACACACACTGACTAAAACAACTGGATTCCTGACCGATCCTTATAATTATTAAGAGATGTAAACACCTTAAGTGGAATTCCAGGGGTGTATTTGATTTCCGCATGTGCTAGCACCAGCAGCGCGAGCCTCCCTCTTTTTTGGAGTGAAGTGAGTTCAGAAAAACTGAAAGAATATATTTAAACAAATCAAAATATATTTTATATTTGAGATTCTTCAAAGTAGCCACCCTTTGCCTTGATGACAGCTTTGCACACTCTTGGCATTCTCTCAACCAGCTTCATGAGGTAGTCACCTGGAATGCATTTCAATTAACAGGTGTGCCTTGTTCTTAGGAATAGGCGTCCGGTCAACGGGACAGTTGTAAATCATGTAGCGCCATGTGTCACGATCGCAGATTTTATAGAAACAACAAATGTCGGTACATATAAGTGTCTTGTATCAGCTGAAAGACTGCACTGTCCAATTTAAGTAGCTATTACTGCGAAAAAAATTCCATGCTATTGTTTGAGAAGAGCTCCTAACAACAAATAGGTTTGATAAATTCCCCTCTCAAGGTGAAATGTGTACTTACATTCTGATATCTTGCTCTGATTTATCATCCCAGGGTCCCAGAGATAACATGAAATGTCGTTTTGTTAGATAAAATCCTTTTTCATATCCTAAAAAGGTCCATATAGCATGCATGATCGATTTTGTATTTCCACTCGTTCAATTCGCAAAGAAAGGAATCTGTGAAAATCTAACCCTAAACGTTGTTTCAACCAGTCAAATCACGTTCGTATTTATTCCTCAGAGATCCTAGAACATAACCAGACTTCACTATATCATTAGCAGTGTAGTATATCCTATAGGACACCAGATTTGGTCAGAGAGCAACAGATTCATGGCATGCCGATGACGCGGGCGGTCTTCACTTGATTGACTGTAACTTGGTCAAATAAGCACCAATCGGGGTGTCAGAGTCTATCTAGGGGATAGCGAAGGAGTCAGGTGCAGGACACAGGTAAGAGTAAAATCACTGTATTTACTCCATTGAGAACGGAACAAATTCCCGTTATAAAACAAATACAAAACAGGATACGAACTCCAACACACGAAAGACAATCACGCACAAATCAGAAAGGGAAACCAGAGGGTTAAATAAGGAACATAATCATGAGATGGGAACCAGGTGTGTAAAACAGACAAAAAAAATGAAAAATTAAACATGGATCGGTGGCAGTGTCACGCCCTGGTCGAAGTATTATTGTGTTTGTCTTTATTTATTTGGTCAGGCTGGGGTGTGACATGGGTTTATTGTGGTGTGTTTTGTCTTGGGGTTTTGTTAGTTATTGGGTGTGTGGCTTAGTGGAGGTATCTAGCAAAGTCTATGGCTGTCTGGAGTGGTTCTCAATCAGAGGCAGGTGTTTATCATTGTCTCTGATTGGGAACCATATTTAGGCAGCCATATTCTTTGAGTGTTTTGTGGGCGAATGTTCCTGTCTTTGTGTTTGCACCAGGTAGGGCTGTTTTGGTTTTCACATTTCATTATTTTGTAGTTTCTTCATGTATAGTTTTTCCTTCATTAAAATATCATGAATCATCATCATGCTGCATTTTGGTCCGATCCTTGCTATACCTCTTCGTCAGAGGAGGAGAAAGCAAAGAAGAAGAAGAAGAAGAAGAAGAAGAAGAAGGAGAAAAAAGCCGTTACAGAATCACCCACCACAACAGGACCAAGCAGCGTGTCAACAGGCAGGAGCAGCAGGAGATCCGTAATAAGGAATTCTGGACATGGGAGGAAATCCTCGACGGGAGAGAACCCTGGGCTAAACCCGGGGAGTGTAGCCGCCCCAAGGTGCAGCAGGAGAAGAGGCAACAGGAGCAGCCCAAAGAGGAGTATGGTTTAGACTACAAGAGTATGGACTATACTTCTTGGGAGGAGATAGACAGGTGGGCGGTCGACCCAGGGAGAGTGCCGGTGCCCGCCTGGGATTCGATGGAGCAGTGCGTGGAAGGTTATCGGAGAATGGAGTTGGCGAAGCAAGCACGGCGGCGCGGACGGAAGCCCGAGAGTCAGCCCCAAAAATTTCTTGGGGGGGGCTCACAGGGAGTAGGGCTACGCCAGGTAGGAGACCTGCTCAAACTCCCTGTGCTTACCGGGGGGCTAGAGAGACCGGGCAGGCACCGTGTTATGCAGTGGTGCGCACGGTGTCCCCAGTGCGAGTGCATAGCCCGGTGCGGTACATTCCAGCTCCGCTTATCGGCCGGGCTAGAGTGGGCATCGAGCCAGGTAAGGTTGGGCAGGCTCAGTGCTCAAGAGCTCCAGTGCACCTGCCCGGTCCGGTCTATCCAGTACCACCTTCACGCACCAGCCCTCTGGTGGCAGCTTCCCGCACCAGGCTTCCTGTGCGTGTCCTCGGCCCAGTATCACCAGTGCCAGCACCACGCATCAGGTCTACAGTGCGCCTCGCCTCTCCAGCGCTGCCGGAGCCTTTCTCCTCTCCTGCGCTGCCGGAGTCTCCCGCCTGTTCAGCGCAGCCAGAGCCTTCCTCCTCTACAGCGCTGCTGGAGTCTCCTGCCTGTTCAGCGCAGCCAGAGCTGCCAGCCTGCATGGAGCAGCCAGAGCTGTCGGTCTACATGGAGCAGCCAGAGCTGCCAGTCTGCATGAAGCAGCCAGAGATGCCAGTCTGCATGAAGCAGCCAGAGCTGCCAGTCTGCATGAAGCAGCCAGAGCTGCCAGTCTGCATGAAGCAGCCAGAGCTGCCAGTCTGCATGGAGCAGCCAGAGCTGTCAGTCTGCATGGAGCAGCCAGAGCTGTCAGTCTGCATGGAGCAGCCAGAGCTGTCAGTCTGCATGGAGCAGCCAGAGCTGTCAGTCTGCATGGAGCAGCCAGAGCTGTCAGTCTGCATGGAGCAGCCAGAGCTGTCAGTCTGCACGGAGCTGCCAGTCTGCACGGAGCTGCCAGTCTGCACGGAGCTGCCAGTCTGCAAGGAGCTGCCAGTCTGTAAGGAGCTGCCAGTCTGCACGGAGCCGCCAGAGCTGCCAGTCTGTAAGAAGCCGCCAGAGCTGTCAGCCTACATGGAGCAGCCAGAGCTGCCAGTCAGCGTGGAGCAGCCAGAGCCGCCAGTCAGCATGGAGCAGCCAGATCCGACAGTCTGCCAGGATCCGCCAGTCAGCCAGACTCTTCCAGATCCGCCAGTCAGCCAGACTCTTCCAGATCCGCCAGTCAGCCAGACTCTTCCAGATCCGCCAGTCAGCCAGACTCTTCCAGATCCGCCAGTCAGCCAGGATCTGCCAGAACCGCCAGCCAGCCAAGATCTGCCGGATCCAGCTACCTGCCTGAGCTTCCTCTCGGTGCCGAGCTTCCCCTCGGTGCCGAGCTTCCCCTCGGTGCCGAGCTTCCCCTCGGTGCCGAGCTTCCCCTCGGTGCCGAGCTTCCCCTCGGTCCCGAGCTTCCCCTCAGTCCCGAGCTGCCCCTCAGTCCCGATCTGCTCCTCAGTCCAGTGGGGTTCTGGGTGAGGACTACTAGGCCATGGTCGGCGGCGAGGGTGGACTATCCAAGGACGCGAGGAGGAGGGACTAAGACATTGATTGAGTGGGGTCCACGTCCCGCGCAGGAGCCGCCACCATGGACAGACGCCCACCCGGACCCTCCCTATTGTTTTGAGGTGCGTCCGGGAGTCCGCACCTTAGGGGGGGGGGTTCTGTCACGCCCTGGTCGAAGTATTATTGTGTTTGTCTTTATTTATTTGGTCAGGCCGGGGTGTGACATGGGTTTATTGTGGTGTGTTTTGTCTTGGGGTTTTGTTAGTTATTGGGTGTGTGGCTTAGTGGAGGTATCTAGCAAAGTCTATGGCTGTCTGGAGTGGTTCTCAATCAGAGGCAGGTGTTTATCGTTGTCTCTGATTGGGAACCATATTTAGGCAGCCATATTCTTTGAGTGTTTTGTGGGCGATTGTTCCTGTCTTTGTGTTTGCACCAGGTAGGGCTGTTTCGGTTTTCACATTTCATTATTTTGTAGTTTCTTCATGTAAAGTTTTTCCTTCATTAAAATATCATGAATGATCATCACGCTGCATTTTGGTCCGATCCTTGCTATACCTCTTCGTCAGAGGAGGAGATAGAAGAAAGCCGTTACAGGCAGCTAGAAAGCCGGTGACGTCGACCGTCAAACGCCGCCCGAACAAGGAGAGGGACCAACTTCGGTGGAAGTCGTGACACGGGGTCAAACAAAGCTAGCTAGATAGCCAATGAGCTGGGCTTTACTGGAGTTACAGACCCACAGTATCTGTCGCAAAATGTTGCTGCTAACCTGGTGGAACATCAAGCCTTTTCCTTTTGGACAAAAATTCTAAGAATATGGAGAGTTATGAAGTTATGAAAACTGGGTGTTTTGTAAATGTTGATAATATGGCTACTAATACTGGAAAAGCTAAATCAAATTCCAAGTATACAGATTTGATGATATTCTTGCAGAAAAATGTAATGTGAATGTAAATGTTTCCTTCACGATTTGCCCAAATGTACCTGGGTGACTTCACACTAAATGTCATGTAGTTTTTTTCATACTTTAAGTTATCCGTCTGAAACTTTGCACATACACTGCTCCCATCTTGTGGACAACATCGGAATTACGACCAGAGTGATGCCTAGATTTGGGACCTTTCTGTTGCGTTTCAAAGATGGTGGTAGAAAGAAAAAAACGGTTGTTTTCGTCTTTGTATTTTCTTCTACCAGATCTATTGTGTTACATTCTCCTACATTCAATTCACATTTCCACAAACTTCAAAGTGTTTCCTTTCAAATGGTGCCAACAATACACATTTCCTTGCTTCAGTGCCTGAGCTACAGGCAGTTAGATTTGGGTATGTCATTTTAGGCAACAATTGAAAAAAATGGGGCTATCCCTAAGAAGTTCATTTGTGGATTTCATTCCTTCTTAATGAGTTTGAGCCAATCAGTTATGTTGTAGGGGTGGTATATAGAAGACTTACCCTATTTGGTAAAATACCAAGTCCATATTATGTCAAGAACAGCTCAATAAGCAAAGAGAAACGACAGTCCATCATTACTTTAAGATAAGAAGGTCAGTCAATACGGAACATTTCAAGAACTTTGAAAGTTTCTTCATGTGCAGTTGCAAAAACCGTCAAGCGCTATGATGAAACTGGCTCTCATGAGTACCGCCACAGGAAAGGAAGACCCTGTCACACCCTGATCTGTTTCACCTAGACTCTGATCTGGTTATGACCTTTTGCCTGTCCATGACCATTCTTTTGCCTATTCCCTTTGGATGTATTAAACATCTTAATAAGCCTACCGGGTGGCGCAGTGGTCTAGGGCACTGCAGCGCAGTGCTAGCTGTGCCACCAGAGCCTGTGCCACCAGTGCGGCTTGGTTGGGTTGTGTTTCGGAGGACGCATGTGTAACGGTTTTCTTCCTGGGAAGGAGAGGAGGACCAAAATGCAGGGTGGTTATTGTTCAACATCTTTAATATAGACGACAAACGAGAACACTACAAAATACAAAAATAACAAATGTGAAAACCGAAACACAGACACGGAAACAATCACCCACAAAACACCCAAAGAACATGGCTGCCTAAATATGGTTCCCAATCAGAGACAACGACAGACAGCTGCCTCTAATTGAGAACCAATCTAGGCAACCATAGACATACAAAACTACCTAGAAAGGAAACAGCCCCATAAACATACAAAACCCCTAGACCAGACAAAACACATAAATCCCCCATGTCACACCCTGACCGAACCAAAATAATAAAGAAAAAAAAGATAACTAAGGCCAGGGCGTGACAGCATGACTTTTGACCTTCATCTCTCCCGAGCCCGTACTGGAGTTGTAGCGATGAGATAAGATGGTAACTACTAACAATTGGATACCCACGAAATTGGGGAGAAAAGGGGGTAAAATCAAAAATCAAATAAAAAAAACATCTTAATCTCCAACCATCTGCCTCCTGTGTCTGCATTTGGGTCTCGCCTAGTGTCATGTTAGACACAGACCCAGGATAAGTTCATTGGAGTTAACTGCACCTCAGATTGCAGCCCAAATAAATGCTTCACAGAGTTCAAGTAATAGACACATCTCAAAATCAACTGTTCAGAGGAGACTGTGTGAATCTGGCCTTTGAATTGCTGAAAAGAAACCTCTACTAAAGGACACCAATAATAAGAAGAGACTTGCTTGGGCCAAGAAACACAAGCAATGGACGTTAGACCGGTGGAAATCTGTCCTTTGGACTGATCCAAATTTGAGATTTTTGTATCCAACCGCTGTGTCTTTGTGAGACGCAGAGTTGGTGAATGTATGATCTCCACATGTGTGGTTCCCACCGTGAAGCATGGAGGAGGAGGTGTGATGGCGTGGCTACTTTGAAGGATCTCAAATATAAAATATATTTTGATTTGTTGAACACTTTTTTGGGTTACTCCATGATTCCATATGTGTTATTTCATAGCTTTGATGTCTTCACTATTATTCTACAATGTAGAAAATAGTAAAATACAGAAAAACCCTTCAATGAGTAAGTGTGTCCAAACTTTTGACTGGTACTGTGAATATATTTTTAACATTTCTCAGTGGCCAGGATTTATGTACATGACCGTGTGGAGTCTGAGCCTGAGGGAACCAATGTATGACAGGCTGCCAGAGAGAGGCCAGAGAGAGAACAGGGTTTGCCCCCATCGCTATCCTCTCCGCCCCTTCGCTATAATAGCTTATGCAACGGCTGAGTAATTCCCTCTACTTAGTGTAAAGTTCCTTATGCAAGGCAAGGCAATTAAGGCAGAAGTCATCTGGACCAGCAGATTAGATTAGATTTTACTGACAGAGAAGGAATTTTAACCCTGCCCAGCTCAGGGCACTGTGTGTGTGGGTGTGTCTGTCCAGCACAGGGCACACAGCACAGAGCCAGGCTGAGATGAATAGTCCCCCAGGGCAGGCTATGCAGACGACAGCTACTCAAAAGGTGTCGTCTATCTGGCTCAGAAAGTCCAAGTACCTTAACTTGGGGCGGCCAGTAGCCTAGTGGTTAGAGCATTGGACTAGTAACCGCAAGGTTGCAAGATCAAATCCCAGAGCTGACAAGGTAAAAACCTGTCGTTCTGCCCCTGAACAAGGCAGTCAGCTCACTGTTCCAAGGCTGTCATTGAAAATAAGAATTGGTTCCTAACTTGCCTAGTTAAATAAAGGTAAAATAAAATTTTAAAAAATGTCTCAGGCCCAGTTCGGCTAATAATTTGCAAGTCTTACAGAAATCATCTTTTATATTCTTCCATGGCTTAATCCTTCTTGGAAAATAAGAGGTACAAACAAGACCTGGAAGACCTTGCGGAGGTGACTACAAAAAAATGACTGCTTATTAAAACAGTTTGAATAGAGTCCGAAAGTGACTACACAGATCCCCAAAAATGACTACTTATTAAAACTAAACTCAGTAAAAAAGGAAACTTCCCTTTTTCAGGACCCTGTCTTTCAAAGATAATTAGTAAAAATCCAAATAACTTCACAGATCTTCATTGTAAAGGCTTTGAACACTGTTTCCCATGCCAGATTAATGAACATGCACCTGTGGAACGGTCGTTAAGACACTAACAGCTTACAGACGGTAGACCATTAAGGTCACAGTTCTGAAAACTTAGGACACTAAAGAGGCCTTTCTAATGACTCTGAAAAACACCAAAATAAAGATATCCATATATGCTCATCTGTGTGAACGTGCCTTAGGCATGCTGCAAGGAGGCATGAGGACTGCAAATGTGGCCAGGGCAAAAAATTGCAATGCCCGTACTGTGAGACGCCTAAGACCGCACTATAAGGAGACAGGAAGGACAGCTGATCGTCCTCGCAGTGGCAGACCACGTGTAACAACACCTGCACAGGATCGGTACATCCGAAATTCAAACATGCGGGACAGGTACAGGATGCCCAACAACAACTGCCCGAGTTACACCTGGAATGCACAATCCCTCCATCAGTGCTCAGACTGTCCGCAATAGGCTGAGAGAGGCTGGTCTGAGGCCTCGTAGGTCTGTTGTACGGCAGGTCCTCACCAGACATCACCGGAAACAATGTCGCCTATGGGCAGAAACCCACTGTCACTGCACCAGACAGGACTGGCAAAAAGTGCTCCACTGACGAGTCGCAGTTTTGTCTCACCAGGGGTGATGGTCATATTCACGTTTATCGTCGAAGGAATGAGCATTACACCAAGGCCTGTACTCTTGAGTGGGATCAATTTGGAGGTGGAGGCTCCGTCATGGTCTGGGGCGGTGTGTCACAGCATCATTGGACTGAGCTTGTTGTCATTGAAGGTAATCTCAACGCTGTGCGTTACAGGGAAGACATCCTCCTCCCTCATGTGGTACCCATCCTGCAGGCTCATCCTGACATGACCCTTCAGCATGACAATGCCACCAGCCATATTGCTCGTTCTGTGCGTGATTTCCTGCAAGACAGGAATGTCAGAGTTCTGCCATGGCCAGCGAAGAGCCCAGATCTCAATCCCATTGAGCACATCTGGTGAGGGCTAGGGAACTTGCAGTTTCCTTGGTGGAAGAGGGGGTAACATCTCACAGCAAGAACTGGCAAATTTGGGACAGGCCATGAGGAGGAGATGCACTGCAGTACTTAATGCAGCTGGTGGCCACACCAGATACTGACTTACTTTTGATTTTGAACCCCCCTTTGTTCAGGGAAACATTATTACACATTATTCCATTTCTGTCTGTGGAACTTGTTCAGTTGTTGAATCTTGTTATGTTCATACATATATTTACACATGTTAAGTTTGCTAAAAATAAACGCAGTTGACAGTGAGAGGACATTTCTTTTTTTGCTGAGTTGATTTGAATACAGTTCTCAGAAAGTGACAACTTAGGAAGACTATTTGAACACAGATCCCAAAAAAGGACTACTTATTAAAACTATTTGAAAACAGATTTCAGAAAGTGACTACTTTTTACAACTATTTGAACACAGATCCCAAAAAGTGACTACTTTTTAAAACTATTTGAACACAGATCCCAAAAAATTATGATTTTGTGCAGATAAGTATAAACTTCGAACCTCTTTGTCCATCTGAGGGAAAATGTTCTTGTTTCAAACACACACTATACCATCTTTAAAAGGATAGTTTACTCTGATAACAAAACTAACATGACTTTCGCCCTACCTAGGCTGTAGATGATTTAAGAAGGCAGTTTTGGGATATTTAGTGTCCTTTCAAAACATAATAGCCATACTTTGTTACTGTTAGCATTCTCAGTAAAACTTAACATTAAACTGTTATTGTGACTGTTCAATTAAACTGTACATTTGGAGCAACATTTTATTAGCATGTTATTACATAATAATTTGGTAATTGCATTTTAATTGCATAGCAATGAGCTGAGTGTTTAACTACTGTACACAAGAGGAATGTTGACTGTTCCTTATTCCACTTATGTAATAACTCCATTATTATGCATTTATTAAGCAATTTCCAAAGTCCTATGTAACAACAATGTTGCTATTGTTTATTTTTATCACCTTTATTTAACCAGGTAGGCCAGTTGGAAAAAGTTATCATTTACAACTGTGACCTGGCCAAGATAAAGCAAAGCAGTGCGACAAAAACAACAACACAGAGTTACACATAAACAAATGTACAGTCAATAACACAATAGAAAAATCTATGTACAGTGTGTGCAAATGTAGAACAGTAGGGAGGTAAGGCAATAAATAGGACATAGAGGCAAAATAATTATAATTTAGCATTAACACTGGAGTGATAGATTTGCAGATGATGATGTGCAAGTAGAGATACTGGGGTGCAAAAGAGTAAGAGGATAAGTAACAATATGGGGATGAGGTAGTTGGGTGTGCTATTTACAGATGGGCTTTGTACAGGTACAGTGATCGGTAAGCTGCTCTGACAGCTGATGCTTAAAGTTAGAGAGGGAGATATAAGACTCCAGCTTCAGTGATTTTTGCAATTCGTTCCAGTCATTGGCAGCAGAGAACTGGAAGGAAAGGCGGCCAAAGGAAGTGTTGGCTTTGGGGATGACCAGTGCAATATACCTGCTGGAGCGCGTGCTATGGGTGGGTGTTGCTATGGTGACCAGTGAGCTGAGATAAGGCGGGGCTTTCCCTAGCAAAAACTTATAGAAAACTTATCAGTGGTGGGCAAAATATGGGGCTTTGGTGACAATCCCTGATGGCACTGTGATAGACTACATCCAGTTTGCTGAGTAGAGTGTTGGAGGCTATTTTGTAAATGACATTGCCGAAGTCAGGGATCGGTAGGATAGTCAGTTTTACGAGGGTATGTTTGGCAGCCTGAGTGAAGGATGCTTTGTGGCAAAATGGAATTGGAGATGCTTAGTGTGAGTCTGGAAGGAGAGTTTACAGTCTAACCAGACACCTAGGTATTTGTAGTTGTCCACATATTCTAAGTCAGAACCGTCCAGAGTAGTGATGCTTGTCGGGCGGGAGGGTGCGGGCAGCAATCGGTTGAAGAGCATGCACTTAGTTTTACTAGAATTTAAAAGCAGCTGGAGGCCACGGAAGGAGTGTTGTATGGCATTGAAGCTTGATTGGAGGTTTGTTAGCACAGTGTCCAAAGGCGGCCCAGATGTATACAGAATGGTGTCGTCTGCGTAGAGGTGGATCAAAGAATCACGAGCAGCAAGAGTGACATCATTGATAGATACAGAAAAAAAGAGTTGGCCCGAGAATTGAACCCTGTGGCACCCCCATAGAAACTTCCAGAGTTCCGGACAACAGGCCCTCCGATTTGACACACTGAACTCTATCTGAGAAGTAGTTGGTGAACCAGATGAGGCAGTCATTTGAGAAGCCAAGGCTATTGAGTCTGCTGATAAGAATGCGTTGATTGACAGAGTCGAAAGCCTTGGCCAGGTCGATAAAGACGGCTGCACAGTATTGTCTTTAATTGATGGCGGTTATGATATCGTTTAGGTCCTTGAGCGTGGCTGAGGTGCACCCATGACCAGCTTGGAAACCAGATTGCATAGTGGAGAAGGTACAGTAGGATTAGAAATGGACGGTGATCTGTTTGTTAATTTGGCTTTCGAAGATTTTAGAAAGGCAGGGCAGGATGGATATAGGTCTATAACAGTTTGGGTCCTTCTTTATATCCATAAAAACTCAGTTTAGCTGGCGCGCTTCAGTCAATAATCTATCCATTTTCCCTCCATCAAAATGCATATAAAATGAATCCCAAACGTTACTAATAAACTTTTGCAAACAAGTCAAACAACATTTATAATCAAACCTTAGGTATCCTAATACGCAAATAAACCAAAACAATTAAGACGGAGAATAGTATGTTCTTTACCGGATATAAATAAGAAAGAACGCACTTTCCTCCACGCGCTTGGAAACACTACAGCCAAAATGGGAGCCAATTTCTTGGTCATTTTTCTAAAAACCAGACTGAAAATCTTTCTAAAGACTGTTGATATCTAGTGGAAGCCCTAGGAACTGCAATCTGGGAGGACTTGGCCTTATGATTAAAGTTCTAGCCATTGAAAATACTGGTAAACTGAAATATTTTTTGGGGGGGATGGTTTGTCCTCGGGGATTCGCCTGCCATATCAGTTATGTTATACTGACAGACATACTTTTAAGAGTTTTAGAAACTTTTGAGTGTTTTATATCTAAATCTACCAATTATATGCATATCCTAGCTTGAGTAGCAGACAGGTTACATTGGGCACGCTTTTCATCCGGATGTGAAAATACTGCCCCCTATCCCTAAGAAGTTTTAAAGTGTAACCAGGCATCTACTGATGGGATGAGGTCAATATCCTTCCAGGATACCAGGGCCAGGTCGATTAGAAAGGCCTGCTCGCTGATGTGTTTTAGGTGAGTGGTGGTCGTTTGACAACGGATCCATTACGCACGCAGGCAATGAGGCAGTGATCGCTGGGATCCTGGTTGAAGAGACACAGCTGGGGACAGAAGGGGGTCTATAACAAACAGCAACGATGAGAGACCTGTTTCTGGAAAACTGGATTTTTAAAAGTAGAAGCTCAAATTGTTTAGGCACAGACCTGGATAGTATGACAGACCTCTGCAGGCTATCTCTGCAGTAGATCGCAAGTCCGCTCCCTTTGCCAGTTCTATCTTGTTGGGAAATGTTATAGTTAGGGATGGAAATTTCAGGATTTTTGGTGGCCTTCCTAAACCAGGATTCAGACACAACTAGGACATTCGGGTTGGCAGATTGTGCTGAAACCAAGGATTTTACGGTTACAGAAGTCAACAAATGAGAGGACCTGGGGAATGGGAGTGGTGCTGGGGGCTGCAGGGCCTGGGTTAACCTCTACATCACCAGAGGAACAGACGATGAGTAGGATAAAAGTATGGCTAAAGGCTATAAGAACTGGTCGTCTAGTGCATTCGGAACAGAGAGGAAAAGGAGCAGATTTCTGGGCAACGAGGAATAGATTCAAGGCCTAATGTACAGACAAGGGTATGGTAGGATGTGAGTACAGTGGAGGTAAACATATTCATTGGGTGACAATGAGAGAGGTTGTGTCTCTAGAGGCACCATTTGGGGCGGCAGGGTGGCCTAGTGGTTAGAGCGTTGGACTAGTAACCGAAAGGTTGTAATCTGTTGTTCTGCCCCTGAACAGGCAGTTAATCCACTGTTCCTAGGCCGTCATTGAAAATAAGAATTTGTTCTTAACTGACTTGCCTAGTAAAATTAAATAAAAAATTTAAGCCAAGTGAGGCCACAGCACTAGCTAAGGCATATTGAGCAGGGCTAGAGGGTCAGGGTCTACAGTGAAATAAGACAATAATCACTAACCAAAACAGCAGTAGACAGGGCATATTGACATTAGAGAGAGGCATGTGTAGTCAAGTGATCATAGGGTCCAGTAAGTAGCTAGGCGAGCTGGAGACACGGCGATTCAGACAGCTAGCGGGCCGGGGATAGCAGACTAGCAGATGGGCCTCCGGGGTACGTTGCAATTGAAGAGCCTGTTGAAACCCCCTCGGAAGGTTACATCGGCAGACCAGTCGTGATGGATCGGCGGGGCTCCGTGTCGGCAGTAAAGGGTCCAGGCCAATTGGCAAAAGAGGTATTGTAGCCAAGAATTGGCTGATGGACCTCTTCGGGTAGCAGGAAGATAGGCCTAGCTCCAGGCTAATTGGTGCTTGCTTCGGGACAGAGACGTTAGCCAGGAGTAGCCACTAGGGATAGCAGCAAGCTAGCTGCAAAGATCCGGTGTAAAGGTTCAGAGCTTGCGGTAGGAATCCGGAGATGTGGTAGAGAAAAAGCAGTCCGATATGCTCTGGGTTGATATCGCGCTGTGCAGACTGGCAGGAATTGACAGGGCTGAGGCTGGTTGATGACTGAGTTAACGGTGAAGACTGCTAGCAGTAGCTAACTGACTACTAGCTAGTTCGCTGGCTAGCTTCTGATGGGGGTTCCGGTTCTAATGTATAAAAAAATAGCAGATCCGTACCACATTGGGTGAGGCGGGTTGCAGAAGAGTATATTCAGTCCGTAGATGGAAATTGAGATTAAAAATATATACGAAGATTGTAATAAGCACAAAGTAAAGAAACATGTAGAATTTCTTGATTTCAAGTGTTACTGCATTACCTTATGTCACTCATTATGAGATTATATTTACTATTCATTTTGAAGTTGAAAAGTGGTCTGCTCTAATGTTGAGGTGATTCCATGTTCCTAAAGTATTTCAATCTAGGCTATAGGCTATATTAAGATTAATATTTAAGAGCCCTCTAACCCATGTGCAAATTATCATATATTTAGACTAATTCAACTAACTGTTGTTGTTTTTGGTTCTTTATCAAATATCTGGCAGCCATCTTTTAAAATTTTTTTTTTTTTAAATAACTTGGATATATTCAAATACCTTCAAATATTATTGGGTTTTCTGAGAGGTATTCAAATACCTTCAAATATTATTGGGTTTTCTGAGAGGTATTCAAAAAACGTTCAAATATTTGTTTTTCTGAGACATGTATTTGAATATCAAAGAAAACAGTTTCATTTTAAGTTGAAACTCTATATACACTACATCAAGCCTTAAAAAAGTTTATATTTTCAAATAAACTACAAAATAACTATTTTCTGCCCAGGTCTGGTGCAAACATTGCATGTGTGGCTCTCACCAGGACTCTCTATAAGTGTTTTTCTTTCTCTCGCCCTCTTTCCTCTTTGTATTTCTGCCAGCTGCGCCATCACTCTGCTTCTCTTCAGGGATCAGAGTGTTGGCCTTTCAGATGCTGGGGCATTAGCTTCCATATGAATGAGACTGAGCAGGCTTAAAGACGCCAGAGGGGAGAGATGGGTGGAAACATTTCCCTTTAAGCATGGCATTTCCCCACTACAACCTCGGCATCTCTGCACTGCCTCAAAACGCTGATAACACAATAAGGGAGGGAATGCCTTCCATCTCAAGCTCACCTCCAGACCTGACCGACTGGTGAGGGGTGGCAGGCGAGAACCTCAACCCTTTATTTGGCTGAAGAAGCAGAAACAGCCAGCTTTGGCTTGGAGCCACTCTCTGGAGCACTGTAAGGTCTCACAAGGACAATCGTAGGGTCAGGAATCGACAAAGTGATTACGGGAGGCTGATAGAGAGTGTCATACTCAATCAGGTGATCAATTAGCATTACCGCAGGACCTGGAAGAAGGGGTAAAAGGAGACGCTTTCAGATCCATGACCACATTAACCCTGTGGTGGACAAACAGATACTGCTTATAGATGTGACGGTAATAATGCTGATGAAGAATGAGGCAGAAAGTAGGAGAGTTCTGAACTCCATTTTAGAATGGATTAATATGCCATGTCAGTCACTGACTCACCACAACCCCAATGAAACCATTGTGATCGCTACATAAAATAATCAACTGGCCAGTGGTTGATAATCCATACGACGAGGTCCTGGGAATTTATTTCTGAAATGACCACTAATATGCATACTATTAAATATTTTAGAGGTCAATGTCCTGCCATGCTCTATGCAGCCTATATCCGGCAGTTCTTATTTTACGTGGATGGGCAGGGATAGAGGCTGGAAATAGCATGTCCATCCCCAGAAATAATCTGCATATAGATAGACATGGTTTGATTAAGACACCCAAGTCAGCTCAGTCTATTTGATTTTTCTAGTTTTCCACACACCCCGTGTCTCTGCTGATTCTGAGAGAAAAATAATCTGCTGACAAATCTTCAGTGATCACCCAAAGCTCATGGATGAGCAGAGTCACACACACACACACACACACACACACACACACACACACACACACACACACACACACATTCAAGAAAAAATAAAAGAACATTAATGTGATAGACCATATGACTGGACAGGAAATAGAAAGCATCAACTGAATGTTAAGTGTTTCCTATCAGGTATTTTAATTGTCTGTCTACTTGTTGAATGTTTGTGAAGTCTTGATTTGTGGTTGTTTGTAATGTCTTGTTAATTGGTGTTGGACCCCAGGAAGATTAGCTAGCGTTACGGCATTAGCTAATGGGGATCCTAATAAAAATTACACACATACACTACACAGCTCTAGAGGGAGCAGAGTTAGGAAAGCAGTGGTGCCTTAATAAGAATCTCCAGCTCAGTTTCATAATCTCCAGCTGTTATCACTGGACGAGCACAGAGAAATGACTAATGGAAATGATGAATGGAAGAAGCTGGGGCTGGGATTGCAGACCTCATTACCAACTCTAGTGCAGGCATTGTTCACCGTTAGCAAAAAAAAAGAGGGAGAAACAAAAATAGAGTTGAGTGCCAACTACCATGGATATCCATCAATATGCTCATCTGAATATAGTGATAGCCTTTTCACCACAGAACATTATTCTATTTAAAAACACCTAAAGGATTTACATTGGAGATAGTGTTAAGCATATTATTGATTTCCAGTTTCCACATCACAGTGGAGCATAATTTGACTGACTGGTATAGTTCCTTATAGACAGCTTGTAGGTTAGGATGTATTACTTTCCTTCGCTAAGCCAACAGAAAAAAAAAATCTGTTTTCTTGAAAACATGGTGTGGCATGGGGGAGGAAGAAGGAAGGAATTGTAAAGTGATATACTGAACAGAAAATGGCCAAATCAGAGCCTACGTGGCCCAGCTGTAAGAGCCCGCTGAACAGTGTTAGGCTTAATGTCGCTCTAGATTCATTTAACTGAGGTATAAAGTATATTCCACTGTAAATAGATTTCCTTGAGAGGCAGGCAGTGTGTTTCTGACTGTTTAAGACCTTATATCTGTCCCAAACATGCACTCTGTGCTTCCCCAGCAGCACATACACACACAAGCCTGCACACGAACACACAGACACACGCCCACCCACCCACACACACCCTCTGTTTGAATAGGGCCAGTGTTCCTCTGGAGTTATCAAATAAGTAGCCCAAATTCAAATTTGACCAGCTGCCAATCAATACAAAGCGAGTTACAGTGTTTGTGTGTAGATGAGAGAGACTGTGTGTAAGACTGAATAAGGGAAGTGTGTGTGTGACAGATCTCTACTCCGCTGTTGGACAGAGCAGAGGAGAGGTAGGCAGAGAGAGCTCTGACAGTGTGAGTGAGTGAGACTGACTAAGGGAAAGTGTGTGTGTGACAGATCTCCTCTACTCCGCTGTTGGACAGAGCAGAGGAGAGGTAGGCAGAGAGAGCTCTGACAGTGTGAGTGAGTGAGACTGACTAAGGGAAAGTGTGTGTGTGACAGATCTCCTCTACTCCGCTGTTGGACAGAGCAGAGGAGAGGTAGGCAGAGAGAGCTCTGACAGTGTGAGTGATTTCCCTGGTGGTCGGACCTCTTGAATAATATTACACAGTGGTGTGTGAAGGCTCCCAGCACAGCGCGAGGTGTGTGCTTACACTGTGGCATGATGGGAACTTAAATTACTTAAATGTAATGTCAATGAAAACAGAGGGCTGCCTGACCTGCAGATATAAGTGGCTCTGCCAGCGATCAGCGTTCCAACCCAAAACCTTTAACGGCACTAATGCCCTCCAAAGCATGCTGTACCATACAAACCCTCCTCACAACAAACAGCCTTTACTAATGTCATATTCAGCATTCACACACAGTGTACCACTTCATAACACATTACCTTATCCTGTTAGATACCGTATTCATCCTTTTACATTTGAGACATTTAGCAGACACTCTCATCCAGAGTAGGTAACGTCTCTTACAGTTACAGTCTTTCAGTTGAAGGCAGACACATCTTACTCATGACCAGAATAATGGACAGAATACAATGTCTTTCCTCAGTAAATCTATGTTCATTTATTCAACCATAATAACGTGTGTTACATCGGTTGAATTCATAATAAAGGTGGTACATGATATACACTGAGTGTACAAAACATTAGCACCTGCTCTTTCCATGACATGGACTGACCAGGTGAATCCAGGTGAGAGATATGATTAATGTCACTTGTTAAATCCACTTCAAATCAACGTAGATGTTAAAACGTTTAAAAAAAAAAAAATATTAAGGTGTTCCTAATGTTTGGTATACTCAGTGTATATATTCAGTGTATATCCTCACATGATACAAAGTAAAGGGAATATCTAGTCAGTTGTACAACAATGCATTCAAAAATGTGTCTTCTGCATTTAACCCAACCCCTCTTAATCAGAGGTGCGAGGTGGCTGCCTTCATCGACATCCACATTGTCGGTGCCCGGGGAACAACTGTTGTTGTGGGTTAACTGCCTTGCTCAGGGGCAAAATGACAGATTTTTACCTTGTCGGCTCGGGAATTTGATTCAGCAACATCTCCTACCCACCAGGCTACCTGCCGCCCCGGTATGATCCCCACCTAAATATATCCTAGTCTTATACCTGCAATGATCCCATTACCGCAAATAGGTACCACCACCTTCTAAAGACTTCTACAAAACATTCCAGCTTGGAAAAGGAGTAAGTTATAAGTCAAAAAAGGAAACAACTGAACTTTGTAGGACCGTTTCGAAGGTACACAACTTAAACATTTTTGTCAGAAGGAAACTTATAATAGAAATATATTTGGAAGATGTGGTAAAAACTGTAGTCTGTTGTCAACCCGTACACTCCTACTCCTCATTGGTTATCAATCCATGCAGCGAGAGAGACTTTTATTCGTGAGTGTTGTTCCCGAGCGGAGGGATCCATCCGTGAATCATTGTCGTCCTCCACTTTGCTCCAGCTGAAAAGGTTTCTCCACGAACAGAACAGGGAGAAATGGATGTCTTTAAGGCACAACAAAGCAAATCATTTTAGAATGTCTAGGCGGGATTCGGCAGTGGTGGTGGGAACAGGAGCGGAGTGAGGAACTCATCCATGTAAAACGAAATACGTTGAATGTGCAAAACAAGTCATTAATACATATTGGTGCATGGTACTTGTGAGAGGAGCGGATGCTGTTCTTTTAGAAGTTAGCTTGAAGTGTTAGCGTACCATCTAACGGCCATCATCACCGATCAGCTAGGATTATTTTGGTTTAATTGGGGAACTCGCTGGAGGACACCCTCAGAACAAACCAAGGGTGTTATTGAGCGTGTCTTGAGTGACGTTGGTGTTGTGTGGAAAAGACTGTTGGAGCCCTGTGACGTTGCTTAACACCATCTGACACTAACACTTAGGTTGAACAGCAGAGCAACAAATGAGACATAATGAAGACTTGAGCATTAAAGGTTTTATAACGTAGGGAGGGAGCGGAGGTTGAGTTATTACCAGGTAGTAGTTACTTTATTGCACCATAAATTCACTAGTGTGCGGACGCTGCATATGACCTGTACTGATTACTGATTAAATGGACGGAACAATATCATTTACCATAGACGACTTTCGAAAATCCTGAGGGACAAATTGGACACCTAAAGCTATGACATGATCATGTAGAATGGTCGGTTGAGAGGCAGTGAAATGGAATAGAGGATATAGTGATCATATGATACACTGACAGAACCAACCACTCACTCCGGTAAACATACTAACAAACCAATGGATATGGAATGATGTGGGTCTTTTCATTGTCAATCTCATAGAGGAAGCCAATCACAGCCTTCCCACTGGGCTCAGATGTCAGTTCAACATCAACATTCACATTGAATTTTTGTTGTTGAAATGACATGGAAACTACATTGATTTAACCAGTTTTTGCCCAGTGGGTTCCCTCTCATCAGTTAAGGCTTCCTTCCTGACATTGCTGAGTTATACTGTATCATTATTGAACAGACAGACATTTCAGTGTTAAACCTTATTTTCTCCTATATCTATAAATAAATATACATCATATTGCTGTGTTGGAAGATACTGCCACAGGGAGCAGCCTGGAAGGTCTTTGAAAATGGAGTCTTGGTTGAGTCCTGGTTAAATATAGCCCCAGTAGACAGGTAGCCAAAAACACATCTTAGTTGCCAACAGCAGGCATCTATAATGTTATCTAAACTTCACAATGTACATATCAAAGAGCCTTGATTGATTTGTGTATGAGAAAGTGTATGTGCCTGTAAAAGGGTATATTAATGTTATTCCTACGTGTCTGTAGAGCTCGACCTTGGGGAGTCAAAAAAAAGTCTACAAAATGGGGCAGGGAATGAAGGGGCAAGGCTCCGAGTCTCTTGGTTTTCGATAGTGTTCCTATCTGTATAGCTCCTACAGACACTAAATTAGAAGACACGCTGCAAGGCCGGTTTTCCCGTCGCCTGAGTCTCACCAGGACGCACGCTCTCCTGCCTCGTTTTCACCCGTGTTTTCACTTGGGTAGCCAGAAGATTGGGTCGGAGGTACACAAAGAGCCCAGGGCAGATGAGTCAAAGTTGAAGCCAGAATTGAGGAACGTAACAGCAGATCTGAATTTCAAAGGTTGTTGTCGATCATAATCAATGTTCCTTTCCGACACTGAGCAAATTTCAGGTCTGCTGAGCGCAAACTTGAACATTGTGAAAATTCTGTGCAATATCCGGCGCGAGTTTACTGTGAACACTGAAGCTGTACCCACTTTCAGTTACACTTTTAACCGTGGCCAAGTAGGCTACACTGGCTATTTGATCCTACTGAAGGTCTACCAGAGTGGCCTACCATCAAAACAATGGAGAAAAATGCATCCCATAACATTTTAACATGGAAATAGCTGTTCTATCATTCAGCCTACAGTCACAACCAATGTGTGGTGTTCAATGTACATTTGCCTGAGACTTTTTTTTTTAAACATGCAAGATGACTGAAAAGGTTGTGTTGTTTGATGCAAGAAACCACTTTACAAAATACAATTGATTATTATTCCCATACCACTATTACAGAGAATCAGACACATTATGCTAAGCTCTGCCTACTGGTTATTTAGCGTATTCAAAACTGTCTCAAAATACAACACTTCCCCTTTAAGACAAAAAAAAAGCTCTTTACTTGACTTGCTTTTCAAAGATGACTAGAAATGCATTTTGTGTTCATGTAGGAAGCAACCACTCCCTGATTGTTGACTAAAAATGTGCTAATAACTCACTAACTAGCAAAGAATATGAACAAATGTGCAAAGGTGGCTACATGCAGTTCTCGCTTTGATCTCAAAACAAAAACCATCTACTCAATACCGCTCATGCTGTCCAGTTCAAACTGAATGGCACAGATCCATATATGGCAATGGCTATTTGCATATAGGCCTTCTGCAGCTCTGATTGGTTATGGTGCACCGGTCTGTGTAGCGTATGGGCCTGAGTTATTCATGTCAATTCTATAGAATCCTATTCCAATGCGCTCTGCCTAAAAGAAAATCTCTTGCAGTTAGTTTTGCATACTAAATCTTGCATAGCTCGTTTTGTTTCGGTATGTTATATTGAAAGTGGCTAATATTGCGTTGATTCGAGCAGAATTCCCACAGTAGTGTGAAACGTTGATGTTGTTAACTAAAGAGGAAAACTGTAGAAAGTTGAGTGAAGTTCACTCTCGTGCTTCTCTGCGTGGGCTGATATTTCATCTGCGCGGCAGCCCGAAGGGAGTCGAGCAGCTTGGAGGGAACATTTATCATAAGAATTGATAGCGGCTACAGGCCCCACTCCCCTAGGGTTGAAAAACCATATCAGAGGTTGCCGAATCACCAACAATACAAGGAGAATCTGGTTTCAGATTATGTTCTGTGGGACCTGCATATAGAAGGACTCTTGTTTCCCTGCTACATCATACATTCATGATTTCGTATTTGATGAGATGTTCCCCTCTGATAGAGATGAGGCAGTGGAAATGTCACACTGCTCAGCTGGAGATGGAGAGAGAACTCTGATCACTGCGGGGCAACGTGCTGAACTGGTGATGAGTGGGATAAGCTAGCTGGGGATGTTTACGCTTGTGTGTGTGCCACAAATGTTGTTCTTATGTCTGCGCAGTCCATTACATCCATATGAAAGGGTTCTATGTGGTTAGGGCTGTGTACAGTACAGTGTCTTTCCTATGTTTCTATGATGTGTGTTTGGTTCTACTTTTTCATGTTCCAATGACTACACTGTGCGGAAGGACACTCGAGCATTCCTAGCAGATCGTCGTCAGGGACTATGCTGTCCATTTCATTTTCTATAGATTTGACAAAACAAGGATCCAGCAACCATATGAAAAACAATCTGTAAGTGAACACAATTGTCTGCTCGTCATTTAATCTCCTGCTGCTCTAGGAGCTATGACTACATGTCATTTTAAGGTCATCCCAAGGTCACAGCAGCAGTAGGTGTGGTCCAGTTCCCACCTAGCTCCTCAGACATCCCCAAGGCCCCAGCCACAGCAGTAGCAGCAGCAACAGTCAGGTTCTGAGCTGCCTCCCTGATGACCTCCGGAGGCTCCTCTGGGGAGACGATCTCGGCCAGGGTGACATAGGTCCCAGCCAGGAACCCTATGAAGCCCACCACAGCGATGACAAGGTCCTTGACCAACATGGCTGGCTTCAGCGGTCGGTCTGAGAAGGTGATGAGCTCCACCAGGGGAGGGAAGACCAGGGCCAGGGCACTGCTGGACACAGCACCCACCAGGGAGATGACCAGGTCCAGACGAGGGATCAGCACAGCAAAGGAGACTGAGAGAGGAGCGGACAGGGAGAGGAGTAGAGAGGAGGGGACAGGGAGAGGAGTAGAGATGAGTGGACAGGGAGAGGAGTAGGGTGGTGAAAAAGGAAGCCGAGAGAGGGGTAGCAATAAAGAGGGGAGGGGGAGGAAAGAGTGGGGAAGTAAAGTGAGAGAGGAGATAAGGAAAGGAAGGGAAAGGGATGGAGCGGGGGGAGGAAGAGAGAGGGGAGAGAAGTGCAGAGGTCATCAAACAGAGCATGAAAACAGATGTCTAGAGACAAATGAATCAATCTTCCACACATGCATATCACAGCACAGACATGTCCCATACAATATACTTCCATGGTGGAGAATGACAACTCTCCTATGCCTATAGGCCATCCCAACAATCAACAATAATGCAAGGCCTGAAAACCACCTTCCAGCTGGAACAATGAGTCACACAACATGAAAGCAGAGGTCAATATAAAGTTCTGGGCCCTTAGGGGCCCCCATAGACACACTGAAAAACTGGCCCCAGACCACACTACCCTAAACCTTCAATATGTAAACTTCCCTTTTAAGTTGGCCTCCTAATTTCACTTTTCCAGGGACCAGTTAAGGGGAGGGGAGTAACGGAGGGAACTGTGAACATGGCTTAGTGTTACTGTTAGCACGCTGACAGTAATCTCTCTTAGTCTCCCAGGCAGGCAGACCCCCACTGCAGGGGATGTGGAACGGGGGATAAAGGGAGATAGGGAAGAGGGGATAGCAGTTAGAGAAAAAGACAGAGAGAAAGAGAGAGAGCGGAGGGGAGGTAGGAATGGGTATGGCAGGTAGAGAGGAGTACAGAGAGAAAGAGAGAGAGAGAGAGGAGGGGAGGTAGGAATGGGTATGGCAGGTAGAGAAAAAGACAGAGAGAAAGACAGAGAGAAAGAGAGAGAGAGGAGGGGAGGTAGGAATGGGTATGGCAGGTAGAGAAAAAGACAGAGAGAAAGAGAGAGAGAGGAGGGGAGGTAGGAATGGGTATGGCAGGTAGAGAAAAAGACAGAGAGAAAGAGAGAGAGAGGAGGGGAGGTAGGAATGGGTATGGCAGGTAGAGAAAAAGACAGAGAGAAAGAGAGAGAGAGGAGGGGAGGTAGGAATGGGTATGGCAGGTAGAGAGGAGTACAGAGAGAAAGAGAGAGAGAGAGAGGAGGGGAGGTAGGAATGGGTATGGCAGGTAGAGAAAAAGACAGAGAGAAAGAGAGAGAGAGGAGGGGAGGTAGGAATGGGTATGGTAGGTAGAGAAAAAGACAGAGAGAAAGAGAGAGAGAGGAGGGGAGGTAGGAATGGGTATGGCAGGTAGAGAAAAAGACAGAGAGAAAGAGAGAGAGAGGAGGGGAGGTAGGAATGGGTATGGCAGGTAGAGAAAAAGACAGAGAAAGAGAGCGAGAGGAGGGAAGGTAGGAATGGGTATGGCAGGTAGAGAAAAAGACAGAGAGAAAGAGAGAGGGGAGGGGAGGTAGGAATGGGTATGGTAGGTAGAGAAAAAGACAGAGAGAAAGAGAGAGGGGAGGGGAGGTAGGAATGGGTATGGCAGGTAGAGAAAAAGACAGAGAGAAAGAGAGAGAGAGGAGGGGAGGTAGGAATGGGTATGGCAGGTAGAGAGGAGTACAGAGAGAAAGAGAGAGGGGAGGGGAGGTAGGAATGGGTATGGCAGGTAGAGAGGAGTACAGAGAGAAAGAGAGAGAGAGGAGGGGAGGTAGGAATGGGTATGGCAGGTAGAGAAAAAGACAGAGAGAAAGACAGAGAGAAAGAGAGAGAGAGGAGGGGAGGTAGGAATGGGTATGGCAGGTAGAGAAAAAGACAGAGAGAAAGACAGAGAGAAAGAGAGAGAGAGGAGGGGAGGTAGGAATGGGTATGGCAGGTAGAGAGGAGTACAGAGAGAAAGAGAGAGAGAGGAGGGGAGGTAGGAATGGGTATGGCAGGTAGAGAAAAAGACAGAGAAAAAGACAGAGAGAAAGAGAGAGAGAGGAGGGGAGGTAGGAATGGGTATGGCAGGTAGAGAAAAAGACAGAGACAGAGAGAGAGAGGAGGGGAGGTAGGAATGGGTATGGCAGGTAGAGAAAAAGACAGAGAGAAAGAGAGCGAGAGGAGGGAAGGTAGGAATGGGTATGGCAGGTAGAGAAAAAGACAGAGAGAAAGAGAGAGGGGAGGGGAGGTAGGAATGGGTATGGTAGGTAGAGAAAAAGACAGAGAGAAAGAGAGAGGGGAGGGGAGGTAGGAATGGGTATGGCAGGTAAAGAAAAAGACAGAGAGAAAGAGAGAGAGAGGAGGGGAGGTAGGAATGGGTATGGCAGGTAGAGAGGAGTACAGAGAGAAAAGAGAGAGAGGAGGGGAGGTAGGAATGGGTATGGCAGGTAGAGAGGAGTACAGAGAGAAAAGAGAGAGAGGAGGGGAGGTAGGAATGGGTATGGCAGGTAGAGAAAAAGACAGAGAGAAAGAGAGAGGGGAGGGGAGGTAGGAATGGGTATGGCAGGTAGAGAGGAGTACAGAGAGAAAGAGAGAGAGATGAGGGGAGGTAGGAATGGGTATGGCAGGTAGAGAGGAGTACAGAGAGAAAGAGAGAGGGGAGGGGAGGTAGGAATGGGTATGGCAGGTAAAGAAAAAGACAGAGAGAAAGAGAGAGAGAGGAGGGGAGGTAGGAATGGGTATGGTAGGTAGAGAAAAAGACAGAGAGAAAGAGAGAGAGAGGAGGGGAGGTAGGAATGGGTATGGCAGGTAGAGAAAAAGACAGAGAGAAAGAGAGAGAGAGGAGGGGAGGTAGGAATGGGTATGGCAGGTAGAGAAAAAGACAGAGACAGAGAGAGAGAGGAGGGGAGGTAGGAATGGGTATGGCAGGTAGAGAAAAAGACAGAGAGAAAGAGAGAGAGAGGAGGGGAGGTAGGAATGGGTATGGTAGGTAGAGAAAAAGACAGAGAGAAAGAGAGAGAGAGGAGGGGAGGTAGGAATGGGTATGGTAGGTAGAGAAAAAGACAGAGAGAAAGAGAGAGAGAGGAGGGGAGGTAGGAATGGGTATGGCAGGTAGAGAAAAAGACAGAGAGAAAAGAGAGAGAGGAGGGGGAGGTAGGAATGGGTATGGTAGGTAGAGAAAAAGACAGAGAGAAAGAGAGAGAGAGGAGGGGAGGTAGGAATGGGTATGGCAGGTAGAGAAAAAGACAGAGAGAAAGAGAGAGAGAGGAGGGGAGGTAGGAATGGGTATGGCAGGTAGAGAAAAAGACAGAGACAGAGAGAGAGAGGAGGGGAGGTAGGAATGGGTATGGCAGGTAGAGAAAAAGACAGAGAGAAAGAGAGAGAGAGGAGGGGAGGTAGGAATGGGTATGGTAGGTAGAGAAAAAGACAGAGAGAGAGAGAGAGGAGGGGAGGTAGGAATGGGTATGGCAGGTAGAGAAAAAGACAGAGAGACTATCATCTCCAAGAGTGGCCACAGAAGAGTGACATTATACATGGAAGGAGAGTAAGGTAGAGATGTATTGTCTCTGCCTGTCATTGGTCTTGATAATTGTATGACCTTTGCCCAGAGTTGGGGTTAATTTCAATTCCAATTCCAAATTTTCCTCATTGTAAAGCATTGAAGATGATTGGATTTGGAATTACTGTGTACGTCCTGAATTGACCCCAACCCTGCCTTTACCTACAGTCTAGGAATTCTTCATTCTTTGAGTGGCGATTGTCATTTCATTACTCTTATCATAGTGTGAAACACTGTGTAAACACTGTAATATTATTTGAAACACTCTGGCCCAAACTGCAGCAGGACGGTTAGGCTCCAGCCCAGCCCAGACCACACCGGGAGGCAGGCAGGCAGGGAGGCAGGGAGGCAGGCAGGCAGACAGGGAGGCAGGCAGGCAGGCAGACAGACAGACAGAGGCAGGGAGGCAGGGAGGCAGGCAGGAGGCAGGCAGGCAGGCAGGCAGGCAGGCAGGCAGACAGACAGACAGACAGACAGACAGACAGACAGACAGACAGACAGACAGACAGACAGACAGACAGACAGACAGACAGACAGACAGACAGACAGACAGACAGACAGACAGACAGACACATTCTAATGTCTAGACTTTTTTTTCTCATGTCCCTTTAACTTGGGCCCAAGTTTTTCAAGATGGCCGTCCTTGAAATGTGAGGGAGGAACATTTCAGTGAGATTATATGTCAGACCCCAGCAAACTTCTCAATTAATACTTAAAGTGAAAGAACTGTCATCTTGATAACTTTATCTGGTTCCTGACACTGTGGTTATTTTTGTTTTAAACAGAAACCCCATTTCAATGCACAAGTTACCACTGCTTTACCACTATATGTCTTACATCCTCTTCAGATTTGTCCAATCACCCGCTCTGTCCAATCTGCCACTATTCTATCAAGCCCCACTCTCCTTCTCTCCCACCATCCTCTTTTCCTAATCAGTCCCAGCTTTCATTTCTCATCCATCTCATTGAGTAACGCTTCCGACCCTTTAAACTCTCTCTCTGCTACAACACCTCCCTCCTCCCTCCTTCTCTACCCCTCGCCCAATTTCCCCTGTGATATGTTCATTTCTCCCGCTAAACCCCAAATCATCCTCTCATTCCAAATCACACTCTCATCTCTTACTCTCTGATACTTTCATTCACTTCCGTGGCTCATTCTAATTATCTCTCACTCCATCTCGTTTCCCCCTTCCCCCCCTATCCCTTCTCATTTACAGTAAAGCATGGTGTCACGGCCAAGCTTTTCATTTATCCATATTTCAGCGTACTAACAACTTGCTCTTCTGGACAGAACTTGCATCAAACATGCATGATAAAGATCAAGGCCTAATCTCCTTCAACTCTGTATGCAAACCCTTCCATCTACAGCAGCCCACTTTAAACCTGTGCCAATACTGAATGGAAATTCAACCTCTTATCCCAGCACTGTATACTGTACTGTAACAACTAACCTCTTATCCCAGCACTGTATACTGTACTGTAACAACTAACCTCTTATCCCAGCACTGTATACTGTACTGTAACAACTAACCTCTTATCCCAGCACTGTATACTGTACTGTAACAACTAACCTCTTATCCCAGCACTGTATACTGTACTGTAACAACTAACCTCTTATCCCAGCACTGTATACTGTACTGTAACAACTAACCTCTTATCCCAGCACTGTATACTGTACTGTAACAACTAACCTCTTATCCCAGCACTGTATACTGTACTGTAACAACTAACCTCTTATCCCAGCACTGTATACTGTACTGTAACAACTAACCTCTTATCCCAGCACTGTATACTGTACTGTAACAACTAACCTCTTATCCCAGCACTGTATACTGTACTGTAACAACTAACCTCTTATCCCAGCACTGTATACTGTACTGTAACAACTAACCTCTTATCCCAGCACTGTATACTGTACTGTAACAACCAACCTCTTATCCCAGTACTGTATACTGTACTGTAACAACCAACCCTCCCATCTGCATACTTTTGGGAGGATTGTCAAGCTAAGTAGTCAGCAGATCGTCAGCTTTACATTATGGATCATTTGTATTTATTTTGGATCCCCATTAGCTGTTGCCAAGTCAGCAGCTATGGGGTCCAGCAAAATTATGGCAATAACATTTTAAAATCGATACATTTCAAAAACAGACACATTCAACACATTAAGTTGGTAACTCTATAGTGGACCTCAACAGCATGGTGCACCCTAGGCAAATCACATAATTTCAGGCACTATTATGTATCATTGCTTTGTCTTGTGCAATCTTTTTCCCATTTCTATTCAATCAGCACAACATCCTTCATTGCAACACAATCGTTTTAATCTCAACCCTAAACTACTGGTGACCTCCTATTCTCCATCATCGGCTCGCAGCCTCAGACAAGGCGGTTTCCCTCCGTATTTCCCTCCTCCCTCCGTCGTCTTACTGGTTCTCCACATCATTCGCTTCTATTCCTGCCTATTCTCTCCTTTCTAATAAAAAGGGGTTATCTATCCCCTCTATGCTACACTGGTCTTTCTTTCAGAGCTGCAACCACCGCAGCCACACCAGGTATAATTCCACAGCATCTAGATTCTGTCTTTGTTGCCATTCAGTTAAGCCTGTACTCGATTGAAGTGTAGCTACTTCCCAGTCTGGACACTCCTAACTTATTTATTTGATTAAAAGCTTGTGCCAGTCTGCCCTGTCACACTCTGACACAATTTCCATTAGTGTCATTTTGTTGGTCACCGGTTTTCCCCCTGGGAAGATGAGGCTCTAATGGAGTCCATAGTGTGGCCTGCTTAAACCAGACAATGCTGCACTGCATGGTTTACCAGTATGGACTGCTGGACTGGAGGAAAGAGCCGTCTGAATGTAGCATCGTTTTGGAATGCAATCTAAGCTAGATGCCCTCAATCTCACACAAATCATCAAGGATCCCACCAGGTACAACCCTAAATCTGTAAACAAGGGCATCCTCATAGACGTCATCCTTACCAACCTGCCCTCCAAATACACCTCCGCTGTCTTCAACCAGGATCTCAGCGATCACTGCCTCATTGCCTGTATCCGCTACGGATCCGCAGTCAAACGACCACCCCTCATCACTGTCAAACGCTCCCTAAAACAGTTCTGTGAGCAGGCCTTTCTAATCGACCTGGCCCGGGTATCCTGGAAGGACATTGACCTCATCCCGTCAGTTGAGGATGCCTGGTCATTCTTTAAAAGTAACTTCCTCACCATTTTAGATAAGCATGCTCCGTTCAAAAAATGCAGAACTAAGAACAGATATAGCCCTTGGTTCACTCCAGACCTGACTGCCCTCGACCAGCACAAAAACATCCTGTGGCGGACTGCAATAGCATCGAATAGTCCCCGTGAGATGCAACTGTTCAGAGAAGTCAGGAACCAATACACGCAGTCAGTCAGGAAAGCTAAGGCCAGCTTCTTCAGGCAGAAATTTGCATCCTGTAGCTCCAACTCCAAAAAGTTCTGGGACACTGTGAAGTCCATGGAGAACAAGAGCACCTCCACCCAACTGCCCACTGCACTGAGGCTAGGTAACACGGTCACCACCGATAAATCCATAATTATCGAAAACTTCAACAAGCATTTCTCAACGGCTGGCCATGCCTTCCGCCTGGCTACTCCAACCTCGGCCAACAACTCTCCCCCCCGCAGCTACTCGCCCTCTCCAGGATCTCCTTTACCCAAATCCAGATAGCAGATGTTCTGAAAGAGCTGCAAAACCTGGACCCGTACAAATCAGCTGGGCTTGACAATCTGGACCCTCTATTTCTGAAACTATCCGCCGCCATTGTCGCAACCCCTATTACCGGCCTGTTCAACCTCTCTTTCATATCGTCTGAGATCCCCAAGGATTGGAAAGCTGCCGCAGTCATCCCCCTCTTCAAAGGGGGAGACATCCTGGACCCAAACTGTTACAGACCTATATCCATCCTGCCCTGCCTATCTAAGGTCTTCGAAAGCCAAGTCAACAAACAGTTCACTGACCATCTCGAATCCCACCGTACCTTCTCCGCAGTGCAATCTGGTTTCCGAGCCGGTCACGGGTGCACCTCAGCCACGCTCAAGGTACTAAACGATATCATAACCGCCATCGATAAAAGACAGTACTGTGCAGCCGTCTTCATCGACCTTGCCAAGGCTTTCGACTCTGTCAATCACCATATTCTTATCGGCAGACTCAGTAGCCTCGGTTTTTCTGATGACTGCCTTGCCTGGTTCACCAACTACTTTGCAGACAGAGTTCAGTGTGTCAAATCGGAGGGCATGCTGTCCGGTCCTCTGGCAGTCTCTATGGGGGTGCCACAGGGTTCAATTCTCGGGTCGACTCTTTTCTCTGTATATATCAATGATGTTGCTCTTGCTGCGGGCGATTCCCTGATCCACCTCTACGCAGACGACACCATTCTGTATACTTCCGGCCCTTCCTTGGACACTGTGCTATCCAACCTCCAAACGAGCTTCAATGCCATACAACACTCCTTCCGTGGCCTCCAACTGCTCTTAAACGCTAGTAAAACCAAATGCATGCTTTTCAACCGTTCGCTGCCTGCACCCGCACGCCCGACTAGCATCACCACCCTGGATGGTTCTGACCTTGAATATGTGGACATCTATAAGTACCTAGGTGTCTGGCTAGACTGTAAACTCTCCTTCCAGACTCATATCAAACATCTCCAATCGAAAATCAAATCTAGAGTTGGCTTTCTATTCCGCAACAAAGCCTCCTTCACTCACGCCGCCAAACTTACCCTAGTAAAACTGACTATCCTACCGATCCTCGACTTCGGCGATGTCATCTACAAAATAGCTTCCAACACTCTACTCAGCAAACTGGATGCAGTTTATCACAGTGCCATCCGTTTTGTCACTAGAGCACCTTATACCACCCACCACTGCGACCTGTATGCTCTAGTCGGCTGGCCCTCGCTACATATTCGTCGCCAGACCCAATGGCTCCAGGTCATCTACAAGTCCATGCTAGGTAAAGCTCCGCCTTATCTCAGTTCACTGGTCACGATGGCAACACCCACCCGTAGCATGCGCTCCAGCAGGTGTATCTCACTGATCATCCCTAAAGCCAACACCTCATTTGGCCGCCTTTCGTTCCAGTTCTCTGCTGCCTGTGACTGGAACGAATTGCAAAATCGCTGAAGTTGGAGACTTTTATCTCCCTCACCAACTTCAAACATCTGCTATCTGAGCAGCTAACCGATCGCTGCAGCTGTACATAGTCTATCGGTAAATAGCCCACCCAATTTTACCTACCTCATCCCCATACTGTTTTTATTTATTTACTTTTCTGCTCTTTTGCACACCAATATCTCTTCCTGTACATGACCATCTGATCATTTATCACTCCAGTGTTAATCTGCAAAATTGTAATTATTCGCCTACCTCCTCATGCCTTTTGCACACAGTGTATATAGACTCTCTTTTTTTTCTACTGTGTTATTGACTTGTTAATTGTTTACTCCATGTGTAACTCTGTGTTGTCTGTTCACATTGCTGTGCTTTATCTTGGCCAGGTCGCAGTTGCAAATGAGAACTTGTTCTCAACTAGCCTACCTGGTTAAATAAAGGTGAAATAAAAAAATAAAAAAATAGTCTCATTAAAGCCTGGGAGGATTATATTGTCTTGTTTGAGAGGTGGAGGCAGAGAGAGGAGGGGAGAGGGAAAGAAAGAGCAAGTGAACAGTATATTGAAGTAGGGATGAGATGGACAGAGAAAAAAAGAGTAAGTGCAAAGGCAAATAGAGGGGTAGAGAGAGAGAAAGAGACAAAGCGAAAGAAAGAGACCACCTTAGTGCATTACAGCTCTAATTACTTTTTGTCTCCCGCCAAAGCAGGAACGCTACTAGGATGTCTACAAAACTCAAACTTCAGCCAGATAACTCTCCTCTCCGCGTGTGTGTGGTGTGCGCGTGGTAACTCCCTGACATTTAAGCTGCACTGGAAAAACCCAGAAAGCAAAATTGTTAACATTTGCACTGCGTGTACGTGGCTTGGGATAAGCAATGAACATTACGTCGCCATGTTTTCTAATCCTGATCCAACATCCAGGGTGAATCAATCAGGATTTGAAGATGTTTGGTGAAGAAAAGCACGATAATTCAAACCCAAATCTGTATATGAGCCCCACATTTCAGGACCTGTCAAGACTTCAGGGGGAGAATGAGAGACAACAAACAGGAGAAGAAGAACAGATTTGTACCTGAGAGCAGGAGAATGACAGATAGATTAAAACTAGATTCATATTTCATGGCTGTGTAGGGAGCTCCCTACCTCTCCTATCCCTTCTGAACACAACACTGAGTCATACTTCTCTACAACTGTACTATAGTATATATATTATTATTCTTTTTTGACTGTGTGCGTGTGTACCAGTCAGTACCAGTCAAAAATTTGGACACCTACTCATTCTTTATTTTTACTATTCTCTACATTGTAGAATAATAGTGAAGACGTCAAAACTATGAAATAACTCATGTGGAATCATGTAGTACCCCAAAAAGATTATTCAAAGTAGCCACCCTTTGCCTTGATGACAGCTTTGCACAATCTAGGCATTCTCTCAACCAGCTTCATGAGGTCGTCACCTGGAATGCATTTCAATTAACAGGTGAGCCTTGTTAAAAGTTCATTTGTGTAATTTCTTTCCTTCTTAATGCATTGGAGCCAATCAGTTGTGTTGTGACTTGTCAGGGGTGGTATACAGAAGATATCTCTATTTGGTAAAAGAACAGGTCCATATTATGGCAAGAACAGCTCAAATAAGCAAAGAGACATGACAGACCATCATTACCTTAAGACATGAAGGTCAGTCAGTCTGGAAAATTCCAAGAACTATTCAAGTTTCTTCAAGCGCAGTTGCAAAAACCATCAAGCGCTATGATGAAACTCACTATCATGGGACTGTCACAGGAAATGAAGACCCAGAGTTACCTCTGCTGCAGAGGATAAATTCATTAGAGTTAACTGCACCTCAGATTACAGCCCAAATAAATGCTTCACAGAGTTCAAGTAACAGACACATCTCAACATCAACTGTTCAGAGGAGACTGCATGAATCAGGCCTTCATGGTCAAATTGCTGCAAAGAAACCACTACTAAAGGACACCAATAAGAAGAAGAGACTTGCTTGGGCCAAGAAACACGAGCAATGGACATTAGACTGGTGGAAATCTGTCCATTGGTCTGATGAATCCAAATTTGAGATTTTTGGTTCCAACCACCCTGTCTTTGTGAGACGCAGAGTAGGTGAACGGATGATCTCCACTTGTGTGGTTCCCACCGTGAAGCATGGAGGAGGTGTGGGAGTGCTTTGCTGGTGACACGGTCACTGATTTATTTAGAATTCAAGGCACACTTAAACAGCATGGCTACCACAGCATAATTCAGCATAATTCTGCAGCGATAATAGGACTATCATTTGTTTTTCAACAGGACAATGACCCAAAACACATCCAGGCTGTGTAAGTGCTGTTTGACCACGAAGGAGAGTGATGGAGGGCTGCATCAGATGACCTGGCCTCCACAAATCACCCGACCTCAACGCAATTGAGATGGTTTGGGATGAGTTGGACCGCAGAGTGAAGGAAAAACAGCCAACAAGTGCTCAGCATATGTGGGAACTCCTTCAAGATGATTGGAAAAGCATTACAGGTGAAGCTGGTTGAGAGAATGCCAAGACTGTGCAAAGCTGTCATCAAGGCAAAGGGTGGCGACTTTGAAGAATCTAAAATATATTTTTGATTTGTTTAACACTTTTTTGGTTACTACATGATTTCATATGTCTTCACTATTATTATAAAAGAGTAAAAATGCAGTGCCTTAGACTGCTGTGCCACTCGGGAGGCCAACAAAGTCTTTACATCAGTGAGCGACATGTTTCTACAGAGCCACATCTCTACAGTTTGAAGGAGAGTTTATAGAGCTACTTCTCTCTATAACTTTGACAAAAATAATCACTACCTACGCTGAATTTCTCAATCCCTTCCCGTCTAGTTGGTTCGCAACCTATAATTTAATATCCCCGTGGAAGACTTGATTATTAGAGAAAACACAAACAAAGATAATTAATTTGAGAAATGGAAAAACAAATAAAAATAAAAAGAGGAATTTCGGGAGGTAAAAAGGAGAGGAGGCAGACAGGCTTGTTGATGCTACATCCAGATAGCAATGAGTCATTGAGATCCAGCTGTTGGATGTACATATGTATAGTGCCTTCAGAAAGTATTCATAGCGCTTGACCTATTGCACATTTTGTTATGTCAATGCCTGAATTGGATTCAATCTTTTTTTCCCCCTCAGCCATCTACACACAATACCATGAAGTGAGCAGCTCCAGTCTAGGTTTAGCCTTGTGTTTTAGGTTATTGTCCTGCTGAAAGGTGAATTCGTCTCTCAGTGTCTGTTGGAAAGCAGACAAACAGGTTTTCTTTTAGGATTTTGCCTGTATCTGTATTTTGTTTATTTTTATCCAAAAACTCCCTTACCGATGACAAGCATACCCATAACATGATGCAGCACAACCATGCTTGAAAATATGAGGAGTGGTACTCAGTGATGTTTTGTGTATGCCCCAAAAATAATGCTTATTCAGATGAAAAAAAGTGCATTTCTTTGCCAATTTTTTTGGCAGTATTACTTAAGTGCCTTGTTGCAAACAGGATGCATGTTTTAGAATATTTTTTATTCAGTACAGGCTTCATTCTTTTCACTCTGTTATTTAAGTTAGTATTGTGGAGTAACTACAATGCTGTTGATCCATCCACAGTTCTCATATCACAGCCATTAAAATCCCCATTGGACTCCCTGAGCAGTGAAATCCCTGAGCAGTTTCCTTACTTTCCGGGCAACTGAGTTAGGAAGGACCCCCATATCTTTGTAGTGACTGTGTGTATTGATACACCCTCCAAAGTGTAATTAATACCTTCACTATGCTCAAAGGTGTCTGCTTTTTTAACAATTGATGCCCTTATTTGTGAGACATTGAAAAATCTCACTGGTCTTTCTGGTGGAATATATGCTTGAATTTCACTACTAGATTGAGGGAGATTACATATAATTATATGTGTGGTGTACAGAGATGGAAAAGTTATACAAAAATCATGTTAACCACTACTATTGAACACCGAATGAGTCCATGCAACTTCTTGCTAATTTATGCTTGACATAAGAAAGTGGTTGAATACTTATTGACTCAAGACATTTCAGCTTTTAATTTGTTTTTCTAAAATGTTCTACTAACACAATTCCACTTTGACATTATGGGGTATTTTGTATAGATCAGTGACCCAAAATCTCCATCTAATACTTTTTTATTAAGCTGTAACACAAACAATTTTGGAAAAAGTTAAGTGGTGTGCATACTTTCTGAAGGTGTGTGTGTACTTGTTTTCCTTCCTGATCAGGACCCCAATGTCCTAACTATTCACCCATGTGTGTGTGTGTTGTGTGTTGTGTGTGTGTAACTCTCACCCTGTGCCTCAGTGCTCTCTAATCCCTTAATTACAGTGGGGATAGAATGCTTATTAGATGAAACGCCCCACCACAACAGGATACGAGCAGAAAAAACCCCCATTTAAGATAAAAATCATCCGCTGCATTTAAAAATAAAAAATAGAATGCCTATTCCCCAATCACAGAGGAGGATGTAGAGACGACGTGAGAGCTGTGCTAATGGAAAGTGGGCACCATGGAACCAGCTGTACCCTTCCATGGTGTTCACATTATGCAAAGTACATACAGTGTCTTCAGAAAGTTCACACACCCCTTGACTTTCCCACATTTCCTTTGTGTTACAGCCTGAATTTAAAATGGATTAAATTGAGATTTGGGGTCACTGGCCTACAGATAATACACCAAAATGTAAAAGTAATAAAAAATGTTTTTTTTTTTTTTTCAAATGAATGATTAATGAGAAGCTGAAATGTGTTGCGTCAATAAGTATTCAACCCTTTTGTTATGGCAAGTCTAAATAAGTTCAGGAGTAAACATGTGCTGAATAAGTCACATAATAAGTTGAATGGACTCACTGTGGGCAGAGTGAACCACAAGGCCAAATCTGCATTGTTGCTTACCAAGAAGACAGTGAATGTTCCTGAGTGGCCGATTTAGAGTTTTGACTTAAATCTGCTTGGAAATCTATGGCAAGACCTGGAAATGGTTGTCTAGCAAAGAACAACAATCAATTTGACAGAGCTTGAAGAATTTAGAAAATAATAATGGTCAAATATTGCACAATCCACACGCGGTGCGCAGCCGTCACCAACGCTTCTATAATGTGAGCGGGTCAGAGATGCAATCTGAGGGCTGCTGGTCCCGTCTTGAGCTGTCCCAGACATCCTGATATTTTCAAACATGTTTGATTTTATCGGCACAAAACCTGCAATGCTCTTGTAGTGTGAAATGTGCAACAAGTTTAGAGAAAGGTGAACAGCAGACTCTGGAGCATGAGCGATGACTACTACTAGTATGCGTTTATTGTTACATCTCTGAAGTTCACAAGCAATTTTACTCAATTCAAAATGTTAGCTAGATATTGCAACTCTGTATGGCAAGCGTGGATTTCTGACTGAAAATAAATATGAGCCTGCTTTGAGCCAAAGCTCGTTATAGCTTCATTAACAATCTAACCACATCATGTTGGCGAGACAGCGTGTATGGAGAATCCACACAACTAAGTGAGCAGTGTTGTAGGGTGTGATCCCCCATCTTTGCCACATCGTTTAGTGTGCGCACCACTACGTTGGCAAGACAACACTACAGGAAAGTCAGTTGTTTAATGTGAGAGGCACAGCGATGTGTAGCGTAGACCCGGCATTACCAAGAAAGACTCACAGCTGTAATCTTTGCCAAAGGTGCTTCTGCAAAGTATTGACTCAGGGGTATAAATATTTATGCAAATGAGATATTACTGTAAAAATCTATTGGCTCCATTTTGAGTTTAGGCTGTAACACAACGTGTGGAATAATTAAAGTGGCATGAATACTTATATATACACACACACTTACAGTGAGTTTGGAAAGTATTCAGACCCCTTGACTTTTTCCACAATTTGTTACGTTACCTTATTCTAAAATGGATTAAATAAATAAAAATCCTCATCAATCTACACACAATATCCCGTATTGAGACTCGAAATTGAGCTCAGGTGCATCCTGTTTCCATTGATCATTCTTGAGATGTTTCTACAACTTGATCAAATCAAATGTTATTTGTCACATGCGCCAAATACAACCGGTGTAGACCTTACAGTGAAATGTTTACTTACAAACCCTTAACCAACAATTCAGTTAAGAAAAATAAGTGTAAAGAAAGTATTTACTAAATAACCTGAAGTAAACAATAAATAAATAAATACAAATAATAATAAAATAGAACAATAACAAATAATTAAAGAGAAACAACAAAATACCAGTAAAGAGGCTACATACAGGGGGTACCGGTACAGAGTCAATGTGCCGGTTACTTGAGGTAATACGTACATGCACTCTGGTACCGCTTGCCGTGCGGTAGCAGATAGAACAGTCTATGACTAAGGTGGCTGGAGTCTTCTGCAACTTTTAGGGCCTTCCTCTGAAACCGCCTGGTATAGAGGTCCTGGATGGCAGGAAGCTTGGCTGTACACACTACCATGTGTAGTGCCTTGCAGTTGGAGGCCGAGCAGTTGCCATACCAGGCGGTGATGCCATCAGAAAGGATGCTCTCGATGGTGCAGCTGTAGAACTTTTTGAGGATCTGAGGACCCATGCCAAATCTTTTCATTCTCCTGGGGCGGAATAGGCATTGTCGGGCCCTCTTCACGACTGTCTTGGTGTGTTTGGACCATGATAGTTCTTAATGATGGTGTTGGAGTCGTGCTTGGCCATGCAGTTATGTGTGAACATGGAGTACAGAAGGGGACTGAGCACGCACCCCTGTGGGGCCCCTGTGTTGAGGATCAGCGTGGCGGATGTGTTGTTACCTACCCTTACCACCTGGGGGCGGCCTGTCAGGAAGTCCAGGATCTAGTTGCAGAGGGAGGTGTTTAGTCCCAGGATCCTTAGCTTAGTGATGAGCTTTGATGGCACATGGTGTTGAACGCTGAGCTGTAGTCAATGAATAGCATTCTCACATAGGTGTTCCTTTTGTCCAGGTGGGAAAGGGCAGTGTGGAGTGCAATAGAGATTGTGTCCTCTGTGGAGATGTGAGAACCTTCCAGAAGGACAACCATCTTTGCAGCACTCCACCAATCAGGACTTTATGGTAGAGTGGCCAGACAGAAGCCACTCCTCAGTAAAAGGCACATGACAGCCCACTTGGAGTTGGTAAAAGGACATCTAAAGACTACGACCATGAGAAACAAGTTTCTCTGGTCTGATGAAGCCAAGATTGAACTCTTTGGCTTGAATGCCAAGTGCCAAGTCTGGAGGAAACCTGGCACCATCCCTACGGTGAAGCATGGTTGTGGCAGCATCATGCTGTGGGATGTTTTTCAGAGGCAGGGACTTGGTGACTAGTCAGGATCGAGAGAAAGATGAACGGAGTATAGAAAGATCCTTGATGAAAACTTGCTCCAGAGTGCTCAGGACCTCAGACTGGGGTGAAGTTTCACCTTCCAATAGGACAACGACCCTAAGCACACAGCCAAGACAATGCAGGAGTGGCTTCGGGACAGTTCTATGAAAGTCCTTGATTGGCCCAACCAGAGCCCGAACTTGGACCCGATCGAAAATCTCTGGAGAAACTTGAAAATAGCTGTGCAGCGACGCTCCCCATCCAACCTGACAGCTTGAGAGGATCTGCAAAGAAGAATGAGAGAAACTCCCCAAATACAGGTGTGCCAAGCTTGACCGTCATACCCAAGAAGACTTGAGGCTGTAATAGCTGCCAAAGGTGCTTCAACAAAGTACTGAGTAAAGGGTCTGAAAACTTGTACATTTGCAAAAATGTCTAAAACCTGTTTTTGCCTTGTCATTATGGGTATTGTGTGTAGATTAAAGGGGGGGGGGATGATTTAATACATTTTAGAATAAGGTTGTAAAAAGTTACGGGGTCTGAATGCTTTTTGAATGCACTGTACACAGCCAATGGTTCAACAATCTGTCTTTAATAACCCCTCTACATTAGGCGCAGAGCAACTCCATATTGGCCTATCAAATGGCTTTGTGTTTTGGAATGAAACATATTAAAGAGGGTGACTCCTGTTTCCTTATGATGTTATATAAGACATGGTGGGCATTATGAAATGAGGCGTACAGTAATGGTTGAACAGTGTGAATGTACAGTACAGTGAGTGTTAGTGCTGACAGCTATGCTTCACCTTACATGGCTTTCCCCATGTTTCAAACCATGTTCAGCTTTTTGACTTGGCCTGTCCCGGAAAAGCAGCTAAATGTCAACTATAATTAGGACAGCACATTTGATATGTAGCTTAGAGTGTGTGTATGTGTGTGTCTGCGTGTGCATGTGCTTGTGTATGAGACAAGAGAGTGAAGCATGTGGAGTGTGTGGCTGAGCAAGTCAGCAAGTGAGTGAGAGAGA